>NC_139706.1:49542263-49602935 GCF_964188405.1 Protomyctophum parallelum | reverse complement strand
AACTGGGGGCAGGGAGGAACTCCTTATATGGTCAGCACACTCTATAGTAGGGAGGATTATAACAACAAAACAAACAAAATAAGTGATATTTGAATTAAGTGAAATCACTGAATATACCTTTAAGCATTTTCTTTTTAAGCGGTTTTTTTAAGCGGTTTTTATTAAGCTGTTTTTTAAGAGGTTTTTTCAAGCGTTTTATTTTTAAGCCTTTTTATTTTATATATTTCTTTATAGAGGGACAGACAGTAGGCTGACAGGAAAATGGGGGAGAGAGATGAGGGGGGGGGGGGTGACATGCAGTGAAGGCCGTCGGGATCGGGAGTCGAACCCGCGACACACTGCCAGGCTCGGACACTATACCGGCCAAGGTGCCTGGACCGCTGAGCCACGGCCTTTAAGCGTTTTTTATAAGAGTTTTTTTTTTAAGCGTTTTCTTTTTAAGAGGTTTTTTTACGCGTCGTTTTTTTACGCATTGTTTTTTTTTAAGCGTTTTTATTTATTTATATATGGACGGTACATTTATCCCATTCTGAACGGGAACCCATTTTGGTATTAGCATCATGTCGTGCTTTAGCTATTGAAAAATAGCAGATCTACAAGCTCATAGCGCGCCACCGAGTGGCGCGCTATGAGCTTGTAGGTCTGCTATTTTTGAAGAATCGAAGAACGACTGACATTTTTAGAATCTGATCTCAGGTCAGAATGGGTTCATCAGACCAGTGTGTGTCCAGTGGAAACCTCGTATGAATCTGATCTCAGGTCAGAATGGGTTAAGACCTGCCCAAGGCTTTTTTTACCAGTTTGTATCCATACATGGCCTAGTGTAAATTTGGGCAGAGGGTGACATGTACATGTACCACGCTGTCCTCCGCCCACGTGAAGAGGCTCATTGTGAGGGTCGCGCTGCAGTAATTGCGTTCTGTGAGAACAATCTATTTGGTCAAACAAAAACAAGGTCATGCATCTTTGATATAATGATACCGCAATGAAAGAAGGGATGATGGCGGGTGAGGATTTGTACAGATCTGTAGTCCTACAGCGTGCCCGGGGGGGGGAAGAAGCCATGATTGATCGTTTTTTTAAGCACTTGTAACGCCTGCCAGGGTTAGTTGAAAAGCACTGCATTATGGGTATAGGAGATGTTCGTCTCTACAGCGCACACGGAATGGTGCCAATTTGAACACTTACGTGATCCACGCCTGTAAATTCAACCAATCAGAATCTGTGCTCCAAACCATGTGACCATGGTCGTGAGTAAAAAATAAATGATGATGATGATGATGATGATGATGATGATGATGATGATGATGATGATGATGATGATGATGAGAAATATTGTATGCCTGTTGAATGAGGAAAAAATGCCAATACTTGGTGCCCTCAATACAGCTGTTCCTTGTACTTGGTGCCTACCTCAAATTGCACATTTAGATACCTCCAATTTGGACAATTTGTTTGGCTTTGGTCTTGAAATGAGCTTGGTGGATGTTTTTCTTTCCTTATTCTCAATCTCATCTCAGTAAATCACTGCAATATGTGTTGCAAATAATAACCAAGATAACACAAAAGGAAGCTTACAGAACCTTTGTTGAAATATCCGGGGACAACGCTCCACACTTCCCATGCAGACTCTTCTCCCTTCTGGCTCCCAAAACTATGGAATGAACTTGTTGACAAAATCGTCAGTATATCTAGTCTTAGTTTTAGTCATCATAGCTTAGTTTTCAATTAGTTTCCATTTAGTTTTTGTCGGTGGAAAAAGGTAGTCGACGAACATTTTTCGTCTTAGGTTTTAGTCGACTCCTTGAAGTGATGGTGAATCTGAGCTCGATCTCTTTGTCCAACTGTTAATGGCTCTCCGGAAATTTCTAAGACAAGGGTGTAGCCTCGGTACCAGGCTTTCATTTTTGTTGGTGCAAAAATGTAAAGCCTGGAGGAACGCATTGGCCGCTCCGGTCTAAAAGTGGGAGGAGTCAACCCTTCCGGGTGGGCGTCGCTCCAAATGATGTGACGTATAGCGCTGCACTAGGGGGGAGAGGAGAGGAGAGGAGGGGCCGGGGGTGACGGACAGATCGATGAGATCCAATCAGGGCGTGCGCAAATCTCAGCCGCGACCCACCCCTCTAGACCAGAAACCTAACACGTTAGCTCAGGCTAGGACAAGGGCAAAGTTGAACAGAAACGGGTGGCTATATTTATAGTGTATAATACCCGAAACCCCTGCTTTGATTGTGAACCAATTCACTTCACCAGACGTGTGTGTGTGTGTGTGTGTGTGTGTGTGTTGGGTGTGCATCAATTCAATTATTGCACAGAGCAGACAATTTCCCTGACGGATTGAATCAAATCCCTTCTTGAAGTCAACACCACTGACACATTGTTGGACTTAACGACTCAAAGATGAGGCACCTGTGAGATTTGCAGTGGCGTGCACAGACATTTAGAGGGGCAGGTGCTCAAATGAAAAAAAAAAGGGCACCTTTTGCAGCGCGTGGAACCGGCTGGTTGCCTTAACCCATTTTGGGGCGGTAACCCATTTTGGTGTAAGCATTATGTCATGCTTTAGCTATTGAAAAATAGCAGATCCACCGAGTGGCGCGCTACGAGCTTGTAGGTCTGCTATTTTCTTTTAATCGAAGAACCACTGACATAGAAACATAGCTTTAGATTGTGGGGGCCTAAATAATATAGTAGAAGCGTTTTTTATCAAGATTTGATCAATGTCACCACACACACTACAAATTAAGAAATCCATTCAGAGCAAATTGTCTGAGGGGGAGGCTTGATGTCACGTTCCAATGTCACAATTTAATTTCGTAATTATTATTTTATTTGTGTAACCTAGTCCCTGCGCAAAGATGCATGCAATTAGGCCTTGTACCCCAGTGCCGTCTCCAGGCAGAAATCAGCAGGGCATATCTTTTTTCCAAAGGGGGCAATTTTTCAATTAACAAATAACAAATTAACAAAGCTTGAAAAAGGCTACAAGTAGGCTACAATTATATTATGCAGCAGCACAACAACAACAAACAAATAAATACAAATATGTTGATCATTATAATGTCCTCTGCATGCATATCCCTTGTATTTCTATTAAAGGTATATTCAGTGATTTCACTTAATTCAAATATCACTTATTTCTTTGTTTTGTTGTGATAATCCTCCCTACTATAGTGTGTGCTGACCATATAAGGAGTTCCTCCCTGTCCCCAGTTAACCCCTGTGGGGGTCAAAAAACCTTAGGTTTCGTTTTTGGCTCTCTATCCTGATTGGATGAAAGGCTTTGGGTCCCACAGCCAAAAACGAAACCTAAGGTTTTTTGAGTGAAATCACTGAATATACCTTTAACTGTTCAATTAATTTGAACATGTGTATATATTTACAATATCAGTTTGAGGGCCGCTGATTGTTTAATCCAGTGTTCCACACCGCGCGTAAAAAAACGCTATACCCGACATTTGTTTAATTCGTTTAATTCGCCGTTTAAAAAATAATTAAAAATAAATAGCGGATGCTGTATTGCTGCGTAGACGCGTCGTCACCATGGGAACCAAAGAGCGTCGGGAAGCCGTCGACCGGCGGCTATATATTTGCTTAACGATTTTGACCGCTACGCCGATCGCGTCATAGCGGCCGTACTTCCGCCTAGCTAGCGTAGCCGTCCTGAAAACCGCCGTTAGCTTAAAGTCCCTGTTAACCCATTCTGACCGGGCACCCATTTTGGTGTCTGCATCATGTATCGCGCCACCGAGTGGCGCGATACGAGCTTGTAGGTCTGCTATTTTTGAAAAATCGAAGAACGACTGACATTTTTTTTATCTGATCTCAGGTCAGAATGTGTTAATCAGACCAGTGTGTGTCCAGTGGAAACCTCGTATGAATCTGATCTCAGGTCAGAATGGGTTAACTAGTCCCTGTGATGAGGCAGCCAACGCGCTTTTATAAAGACTGTGATTTCCCAAAACTGAATAAATACAACGTCCCTGATAGGCTTAGCTTGATCTCATAAATGATATTATCACTGAAATATGACTAGCTAAATCGTCAGGCTTTAAAGGTCATTTTAAACTGCCAGAGCGGAGTGGAGGAGGTTCAAGTACACAATGAAATCCACTCAGGATTTTACTGAGTGATGTCAAAGGGCAGGCTGACTAATGTCTAATATTAATATTAGTAATATTATTTGCATATGGTGATGAGGCGTATTTCATTTGAGCATGGTTGGTTGGAGATGTAAATGTTGTAAAATGTAACCCGGTATTAACTTGGTGGAACTGTTTTTGAGTGGTGCAACCACTCCTACATCCAGCAACGTCCGTGTACCTGTGTGAGTGTGTACCTGTATGTATGAATGTATAAGTGAGCATGAGTATGTTACATATTTATACCAGTAGGGGGCACCAGAGATACAGAGAAGATGTCCGTGTACCTGTGTGTGTGTGTGTGTGTGTGTGTGTGTGTGTGTGTGTGTGTGTGTGTGTGTGTGTGTGTGTGTGTGTGTGTGTGTGCGTGTCTGTGTGTACCTGTATGTATAAGTGAGCACGAGTATGTTACATATTTATACCAGTAGGGGGCACCAGAGGTACAGAGAAGAAATTGCAACGATACAGAGAAGAAATTGCAACGATACAGAGAAGAAATTGGACGATACAAATTGGAATGATACAGAGAACCAATAGACGGGAGTTGCACCACTCGGTTCACACTGGTGTGATTTTTTTTTTGTAGCATCGACTGGTGCTTTCATTTTCTAAAGTGTCTGTGTTTTTTTTGTTGGTCAAAGCTGAAAAGTATACAATTGGCGTCTCCTCTTCTCGAGGCTTGATATACGACGTAATATGTAATATTACGTAGATCAATATGAATGTAATACAGTACATTCATATTCATGTTTAGATTTCTTCTCTATCCTATCACGGTGTGTATTAATGAGTTGTTCCTCTACTCGTATACAGATAGATCTATTGTATTGATCTATCTGGGGATTCAATTCAAGGGGATTTGAAAGGGATTTGTGACCTTTCAAATCCCCTTGACCTACACAGACGGTACGTTATAGTGATGGCACAATTTGTACGTTTAAACAAATGTTTCTGCATAAATGTATAATGTATAATGTACGGCACTAATGATATGATATGATATGATATGATATGATATGATATAATACTTTATTGTCAGTTCACACTGAAATTTGTCTTGCGACACAGCAGCCAAGTATGCAGAACACATATACACACATTTGACATAAACACAAAGAACAAGACAATTTACATACATAAAGACATGAGCAATATCCACCGCTTAGATTACCCCGTGGAAACTACATCTCCTGATTAAGCCTCAAGGTCGACTGGTGGACAAAGGACCTCTTTAGTCTGACCTTATTGTATGCTGGTACACCATATCTCCTCCCTGAAGGCAGCAGCCTATATTCTCCATACAAACAACACATGCTTAGTATTAGAGGTGATATTCCTTGCTAACCGTAGGATGCTGTTATCATATGTGGATGTATACAGTTTCTGAAGTTGTTGTAATGAGTTGTAACACGTAATATCCAAAGGCCTGAAATGAAGAGTCAGACAGGAGTTTGTCTGACTTTTCCCTTTCTCTTTTCCTGACTTCCTCTATAACCCATTTTAGGCAGGAACCCCTTTTGGTGTTATAGCATTACGTTATGCTTTAGCTATTTAAAAATAGCAGACCTACAAGCTTGTATCGCGCCACTCGGTGGCGCGCTACGAGCTTGTAGGTCTGCTATTTTGGAAAAATCGAAGAACGACTGACATAGAAACATAGCTTTTTCAGAAAACTGTCAAGATGTGTAGAAGACATTTTTAGAATCTGATCTCAGGTCAGAATGGAAAACTGTCAGGATGTAGAAGACATTTTTAGAATCTGATCTCAGGTCAGAATGGAAAACTGTCAGGATGTAGAAGACATTTTTAGAATCTGATCTCAGGTCAGAATGGAAAACTGTCAGGATGTAGAAGACATTTTTTAGAATCTGATCTCAGGTCAGAATGGAAAACTGTCAGGATGTAGAAGACATTTTTTAGAATCTGATCTCAGGTCAGAATGGAAAACTGTCAGGATGTAGAAGACATTTTTTAGAATCTGATCTCAGGTCAGAATGGAAAACTGTCAGGATGTAGAAGACATGTTTAGAATCTGATCTCAGGTCAGAATGGGATAAAGACGAATAGGCTGTTTGCGTTCGTCGGACACGTCTCGACTGCCAACGCCTGCAGCCGGCAGTCTATCAGAGTTGTGGCTGAAGCTTCCTGTCAGCTATACTTTGGCAACACCTCTAACCCATTCTGAACGGGAACCCCTTTTGCTGTTTTAAGCATCATGTTATGCTTTAGCTATTGGAAAATCGTGAAAATGTAGTGCAAACCTTTGAATATATACTTTCAGAGCGAACGTTTTTAACTTGAATCTTTGCTTCTTCCCTAAACAACATTTACATATTTTTTGGGGTCCTTGACATGAAATATTGAGAACCACTGATATAGAAACATGAGGTTTTTCCAGACAATATTGTCATGATGTTGAAGACATGTTTTTTTTAAATGGCAGGCCTAAATGGGCTAATGAAGACTGCAGGCTTTGGCAGTCAGGAAATGTCAGCTGCATAATAACACCCAATTTGTCTTCATATAGGAATTCATGAAGAAACTATTTACTGTATGAGGCTATTGTTATTTTGTTTATGTTTACAGAAACTTGGCCCCCACGCCGGCCTCCCCAGATGAATGAGCTTGTGATGCACCTGTCTGTCTGTCTGTCTGTCTGTCTGCCTGCCTGCCTGCCTGTCTGTCTGTCTGTCTGTCTGTCTGTCTGTCTGTCTGTCTGTCTGTCTGTCTGTGAGCATGTCTGTCTGTCTGTCTGTGAGCATGTCACCTGTCTGTCTGTCCGTGAGCATGCAGCCTCTGTGGGACCTTATACCCAACTGAAATTTATTGAAAATATTTCCAACACAGGATGAAATCCATCTACGCCAGACTCACAACAGACATAGATACATATTAAAATTCATACAAGTACATACATACATACATACATACATACATAAATACATTCGTATTCTTTTTTTCTTTTCTTTTTTACACTTTAACCCATTCTGAACGGTGAACCCATTTTGGTGTTAGCATCATGTTATGCTTTAGCTATTGAAGTGTAAAGTGTAAAAACAGTCCTTATACGACGGCATCAAGACCCGCCAAAATACATTTTAGTCGACTAAATCAACTGTAGATTTAGTCGACTAAAATCGCATGACATTTAGTCGACTAAAACTAGACTATAACACTAAAACATTCCAGGTGACTAAAATGTGAATAAAACTTCACTAAAAAGATTTGCTGCCAAAAACAACACTGGTGCTATGTTTATAAAATGGCCACTTTTAGTTTTTATACAGTTCCATGTAATGACACCCTCGGAACCAACACAATAATCTATAAATATATATTAATTAGTGCATGCAATGTTATTCATAGACATGTTTCCTTTGTTGTTTCACATGTTTGATGACTCAACGGCAAACTTCCCCAAATGTAGGATTGGAGTCAATGGAAATAGATAGGAACCATATGGACCCTTAACCCATTCTGAACGGGAACCCCTTTTGGTGTCAGCATCATGTCATGCTTTAGCTATTGAAAAATAGCAGATCTACAAGCTCGTAGCGCGCCACCGAGTGGCGCGCTACGAGCTTGTAGGTCTGCTATTTTTGAAAAATCGAAGAGCGACTTGACATAGAAGACATTTTTTGAATCTGATCTCAGGTCAGAATGGCAGAATGGGTTAATTACTTTGCTACTACAGGGAAAACCATGCACTGTGTAACATCATGTTACTCCTTTTTACTCGTTATATTCTTCTTGCACTCATTATTCTATCCCTTTGTTTGCTTGCTGTGTTTTGATGTTGATGTTGTGTTTTTTTTTCTACGCTGCAGAATTATTGTCTGAAGGAAGAGGAACAAAACTAAAAGGTTTAGTTTTATACGTACCTGTAAACACAAGATGTAACAATACAGTACACGAGCTTGAACCTTGAACCTTACGGCTCTGTAATTGCGAATCAGTGAGCGATTACTGTATGTAACCCAGGCAGAACAGAAAAACTTAAAAAAGGGCCGTAATTTATTCTAATTGTTGTTGCAATTTAGGAGCTGCGGTCGCTTTCCCGCGTTCGCGTGTCGTACTTGTTCTGAGAGTACACAAATGGACCCAAATGGACCCAAATGGACCCTTATGGTTCCATTCATACAGAGTAAAATTAATGTATAGGTGCCAAAATCTCCAAAAATGTATCTTACGCGTTTCAAAAGGATTAGAGTCCACTTCCAACGTACACTTTCTTCATTTATTAAAACTAAAACAAAAAGAAAAGTGTGAAAAACTCAATCAAACAAAAACGGTAAAATGATTGTTTCTGGTCTGACCTCAGAGCTGTCTGTCCACTGAGAACCAAACTTGTACTGCCACGCAGTCACTGTGACCCTGGCTAGAATCTGATCTCAGGTCAGAATGGGTTAAGTGACCCCATGGCTCATTCATACAGAATCTGATCTCAGGTCAGAATGGGTTAAGTGACCCCATGGCTCATTCATACAGAGTCTGATCTCAGGTCAGAATGGGTTAAGTGACCCTGCAGGCTCATTCATACAGGCCTGTTCTCAATTAACGCAGCTGCTCCAAATACCTTGATTAAAGCAGATCCCTGCACAGCTCTGCTACTAACAGAATAGTTGAACAAACACTGGACAATACAAACCTATATAAACATTAATTTACATACAAAATTGCAAATAAACAATTCTGACAAATCACAGGTACGTATATATATATATATACATGTGTTTTCAGATACCTGCTCCCACAATGAACACTGCAGGTTCCAGTCAGAGCAAAATACGGTTTGTCAGCAGTGTTGATTTCGTCGACTAAAACTTAGACGAAAAATGTTCGTCGACTACATTTTTTCACTGACGAAAACTAAATGAAAACTAAATGAAAACTAAGCTACGATGACTAAGACTAAGACTAAATATACTGACAATTTCGTCGACAAATAAAAACTAGACTAAAAGGGACTAGTAGACAAGAGATCCAGTATAAGTCATTTTACACTTGGTTGCATGTTGAAAATAGCCGATCTACAAGCTCATCTGTGAGCTTGTAGATCGGCTATTTTCAGCAAGTGTAAAATCTGTCATTTCGACGGCATCAAGGCCCGACAAAACACATTTTAGTCGACTGAATCAACTGTAGATTTAGTCGACTAAAATCTTATGATATTTAGTCGACTAAAACTAGACTAACACCAACACATTCCAGGTGACTAAAATGTGACTAAAACTAAATGAAAACTATTCAAAAGACTAATGACTAAAACTAAAATCAAAATGGAGCTGCCAAAAACAACACTCTTTGTCAGATGGGTTAATTGTCTCCATGTGGTCTAATTAATTAATTAATGCATATCAACCTGGGAGTCCTTTGATATGAACAGGGTCGAGAATCACTGTAGAGAGAATGTCTGCACATATTCCTTTTGTTTTGTATATTATTCACCATTGATTTATGATGTCATAAATAAGCATGTGACCTTTCAGATCCATCCAATCCACCAGAGACGGACGTGGTCGGTGGTTCACGTTGTCAGACTGAGCTGTGATGGAGGAACTGATACTACAGAGTGGAAAACAATCAGCCTCTTTCTCTCGCTCGCTCACACACGGCGCGCGAGGGCGCGCACACACACACACACACACACACACACACACACACACACACACACACACACACACACACACACACACACACACACACACACACACACACACACACACACACACACACACACACACACACAGTTGTGGGGACCAACAGCAGGGTCATCAGTCTTGTGGACACCACTTTCCAGTGGTCCCACACAGGCCTGAAAATCAGGCAATCTTTAACACAAATATCACCTCAAATTCTAGATTGGATGAAGTGATTTCACAGACTTGTCTTGAACGTGCATCTCGGGGACCGAGATGAATCCATGGTTTATGGGGACTGCACACACACACACACACACACACACACACACACACACACACACACACACACACACACACACACACACACACACACACACACACAAAAACACAAAAACAGATTTGTCTGTCCGGAAATACAAAATAACCTAATTTAATATATTATTGCTGCTTTGAGTTTCCTTTTGAAACAAAATGTAGGTCTATTTCTTGTTAGAGTCAAATGTGGGGGTAATTAACGCACGCCAGTATATGCAATGGCTCTGTACATGACTGCTTTCTTAAGTGCATTGGTTTTGGACAGAAGGAAAAGTAAATTAAGTGACCATTTAGTGGTAATGTCTAGTATTGTAATCATGTCTTTCATTTGCAAGGTAATAACTGCAGAAACAAACTGAAGGGTTTCTGTGAGGATTATGCACATTCTTTATAATCAGACCAGTGTGTGTCCGGCGGAAACCTCGTATGAATCTGATCTCAGGTCAGAATGGGTTCATCAGACCAGTGTGAGTCCGGCGGAAACCTCGTATGAATCTGATCTCAGGTCAGAATGGGTTAAAAAAAAACACCAGTTGACCCTGCCTGTCAGACACCAGTATATAAACAAACAGAACAAATGTTTTGGTTATTGTTCTCTCTCTCTCTCTCTCTCTCTCTCTCTCTCTCTCTCTCTCTCTCTCTCTCTCTCTCTCTCTCTCTCTCTCTCTCTCTCTCTCTCACAGTGGCGTGCACAGACATTTAGAGGGGCAGGTGCTCAAATGAAAAAAGGGCATCTTTTTGCAGCGCATTTTGGGGCGCGAACCCATTTTGGTGCTTTATAGCGATTGAAAAATAGCAGATCTACAAGCTCATAGCGCGCCACCGAGTGGCGCGCTACGAGCTTGTAGGTCTGCTAAAAAAAAATGAATCGAAGAACCACTGACATAGTAACATAGCTTTAGATTGTGGGGGGGGGGCCTAAATAATATAGAAGAAGCGTTTTTTTATCAAGATTTGATCAATGTCACCGCATGGTCCACACACTACAAATGAAGGAAAAAAAATAAAACTTTTTTTTCTTTTTTTTCTTTTTTTAGCAAAATTGCCAAAAGGGCAGGGGGTGCTCTAGCACCCCCTAGTGTCTATCTGTGCACGCCACTGCTCTCTCTCATGTCGTTTTTGGCCTGATCCAGTGGTGGAGTCGGCACACATCCCTCTGCCTGTATACCATAATACAAACACCTGCCTGTACCAGAACACAAACACCTGCCTGTACCAGAATACAAACACCTGCCTGTACCATAATACAAACACCTGCCTGTACCAGAATACAAACACCTGCCTGTAGCAGAATACAAACACCTGCCTGTACCAGAATACAAACACCTGCCTGTACCAGAATACAAACACCTGCCTGTACCAGAATACAAACACCTGCCTGTACCATAATACAAACACCTGCCTGTACCAGAATACAAACACCTGCCTGTACCAGAATACAAACACCTGCCTGTACCAGAATACAAACACCTGCCTGTACCAGGATACAAACACCTGCCTGTACCAGAATACAAACACCTGCCTGTACCAGAATACAAACACCTGCCTGTACCAGAATACAAACACCTGCCTGTACCAGAATACAAACACCTGCCTGTACCAGAATACAAACACCTGCCTGTACCAGAATACAAACACCTGCCTGTAGCAGAATACAAACACCTGCCTGTAGCAGAATACAAACACCTGCCTGTACCAGAATACAAACACCTGCCTGTAGCAGAATACAAACACCTGACTGTATACCAGGATACAAACACCTGCCTGTACCAGAATACAAACACCTGCCTGTAGCAGAATACAAACACCTGCCTGTAGCAGAATACAAACACCTGCCTGTACCAGAATACAAACACCTGCCTGTACCAGCATACAAACACCTGCCTGTACCAGAATACAAACACCTGCCTGTACCAGAATACAAACACCTGCCTGTACCAGAATACAAACACCTGCCTGTACCAGAATACAAACACCTGCCTGTATACCAGAATACAAACACCTGCCTGTACCAGAATACAAACACCTGCCTGTAGCAGAATACAAACACCTGCCTGTAGCAGAATACAAACACCTGCCTGTACCAGAATACAAACACCTGCCTGTAGCAGAATACAAACACCTGCCTGTAGCAGAATACAAACACCTGCCTGTAGCAGAATACAAACACCTGCCTGTAGCAGAATACAAACACCTGCCTGTACCAGAATACAAACACCTGCCTGTACCAGAATACAAACACCTGCCTGTACCAGAATACAAACACCTGCCTGTAGCAGAATACAAACACCTGCCTGTACCAGAATACAAACACCTGCCTGTACCAGAATACAAACACCTGACTGTATACCAGAATACAAACACCTGCCTGTACCAGAATACAAACAACTGCCTGTAGCAGAATACAAACACCTGCCTGTCATGTTCTGATCGAGTCTCCCCCTCTGTCTGCATTCCCACTCCGGCCACTCCCTCATCCCATATTCCACAGTACACTTCAGTCCCAGCTACACACCTGGTTCCACTCTCTCATCAGCCCAGCCCACTACAAACCTGGGAACACTGGTGCAATCAACCCACCACCTACAAGACTGGACTCATTTAACCCATCATGCATCATGTCATGCTTTAGCTATTGGAAAATAGCAGATCTACAAGCTCACCGAGTGGCACGCTACGAGCTTGTAGGTCTGCTATTTTTGAAAAATCGAAGAACGACTGACATTTTTTAGAATCTGATCTCAGGTCAGAATGGGTTAATCAGACCAGTGTGTGTGTCCAGTGGAAACCTCGTATGAATCTGATCTCAGGTCAGAATGGGTTAATCAGACCAGTGTGTTGTCCAGTGGAAACCTCGTATGAATCTGATCTCAGGTCAGAATGGGTTAATCAGACCAGTGTGTGTGTCCAGTGGAAACCTCATATGAATCTGATCTCAGGTCAGAATGGGTTAATCAGACCAGTGTGTGTGTGTCCAGTGGAAACCTCGTATGAATCTGATCTCAGGTCAGAATGGGTTAATCAGACCAGTGTGTGTGTGTCCAGTGGAAACCTCGTATGAATCTGATCTCAGGTCAGAATGGGTTAAGGCTGACCTCGACTAATCGATCGGAACGGGTCTCAGTCGACTGACCACCTCTCAGTCGATGTTCAGTTTTTTTTTTTTTTCCCCACAAAATATTATTGTATTATTCCACTAGGTCTGTGGGGGACATAAACACATTTGAACATGCTTTCTGACTGTTTTTAATCAATCTCCAATGTGCATGTGGAGTGTGTCTGCCTGTGTGGCAATGTGCCACTGCCTGTGACTTGAATGGCACAGTGCGCTGGCCTGATAGACTCCAGAATCTCAATCTCACCTGCTGTGCTCAATCTGGCTAATGACAAGCCTCTCAGTCCATGTTCACCAAAAATAAATAAAAATGATTCATATTAATTTCGACAATACAAATACTTACTATAGACTCATTGCACACACACACACACACACACACACACACACACACACACACACACACACACACACACACACACCTTGTCGGATAATACATTCATGTCATGTTGTTGTACCTGGGAGTTCTTGCCTTGTTCCTGGACTATGCTTTGAAGCTTCTGGTCATTTTCTTGTACTGTACCTCTTTGTTTTTGCATTTTTTGGACTGCTTAGTTTCTGCCTGTAGTAAAACAAGGGAGGGAGACTGGGAGAGTGAGAAGGCCCAAAGGAGAGAGGGGGTCAAAGGAGACTGGGTATAAGGACGATAGGCGAATCCAGAGGGAGAATGGGTGACAGGGATATAGAGAGAGTGTTATTATATTTTAAAGGCGCAGTGAAATGAAAAAGACGTTTTTCACACTTTTAGACCATATCCGTGGTCATCATATAGGCATACCTAACAATGGATGCCAATCTTTTTTGAAAATTCTCATTTCTGTGTGTTTTTATATCAAAGGTCCATAAAAACGATTGCATTATTTATTTATTAAAACGAAAACGTGCTGCGTGATGACGTGTAGAGATACACATCGATAAAAGCCAATAACAATGAAGCTCACCCGTTTAATTCCCCATATTTGCGCCTCCGTCCATCACAGCTGCTACTGATTACAGAATACTCCGTTTTTATTTCCATTCCAGATAACATCCAGACAGTGTATAGGGTAGAAATAAGCCACATAACTTTAAACTGGTTGTGCTGGCCGACCATATGATTTATAAACAAACAACACCACGCTGTTGCGCCTAGCATAGCTACCGTCCCTAGCTACCGTCCCATCGCCTGAAGGGATGCGACGCTCTGATTGGTTCAGAAACTTCAGACCGGTGTTTCATGTTGAAACACCATTTTCATGTTGTTCACCATTTCCGTTTCACTGCGCCTTTAAAAGAAAGGGGGGAACCGGGGTGAGATAGGATTTAACCCATTCTGAACGGTCGGGAACCCCGGCCTCTTGGTGTTTCAAGCATTATGTTATGCTTTATCTATTGAAAAAATAGCAGATCTACAAGCTCGCTACGAGCTTGTAGATCTGCTATTTTTGAAAAAAATAAAAAATGTGGTGCTTTGAATATAATTATATTCTTTCAGAGTAAACGTTTTTTAAACTCAAATCTTTGCTTCTGGGGGGGGGGGGTCCCTGGAACAACATATTTTCACATGGGGGTCGGCGGCCAAATACATATAATTCTGGGCGTCCTTGACATGAAATATTGAGAACCACTGATACAGAAACATGAGGTTTTTTCCGAAAACTGTCACAAAAAATGTTGACGTCAGGCCTAAAATGGGTTAAATGGCTGTCAGCAGAGGGACATCACATCAGGTCATGAACGAGACATTTCCTATAAGAAGATAACCAGCGATATTACAGCGATAAGTGACGCGGACAGGAGCACGGTTTATACACGCTGTGCCTCCTCTCTGATTCCTAACGGGTTTCACAGTCGGAGCCAAATGTGTTGTTACAGTATGTGAGTCACCCTGCATGCGTACACACTATTACTGTCTGCGAAACCCTGAGGAGAAATAAACTGATGCAGACTGCGGTAAACAAGCACTGTCTCCACTGTCTCTCCCCCCACCTCCCCCCTCCCCCCATATTAGCAGTGGTGTGCACAGATAGGGGGTGCTAGAGCACCCCCTGCCCTTTTGGCAATGTGCCCTTTTGGTGTTAGCATTATGTCGCGCTTTAGCTATTGAAAAATAGCAGATGTACAAGCTCATAGCGCGCCACCGAGTGGCGCGCTACGAGCTTGTAGGTCTGCTATTTTTGGAAAAATCGAAGAACGACTGACATAGAAACATAGCTTTTTCAGAAAACTGTCGGGATGTGTAGAAGACATTTTTTTTAGAATCTGATCTCAGGTCAGAATGGGTTTTAAGGCAACCAGCCGGTTCCACGTGCTATAGGTGCCCTTTTTTTCACTTGAGCACCTTTAGCCCCTCTAAATGTCTACATGTGCACGCCACTGCATATTAGTATGACTATTATTGTAGTAACGCGTATAGCAGCCGCGTTTGGCGTGAAGTTATATCGAGTGATGTTCTAATATTGCATATTAACGTGTCTTCCGCGTCAAGCCGTGATCGTGTTACTGCGAGTCCGGGAAGGAAAATTAGCAAGAGGCACGAACTCTAATTTACTTCAATGACGTTCGGGCCATCTTCATAAATAGACCATCTTCGGTGTCTCAGACAGACAGACAGACAGACAGACAGACAGACAGACAGACAGACAGACAGACAGACAGACAGACAGACAGACAATCACGAGGTTGTTGCCATGCAGAGTGATATGGTTGCCAGTGTTGGCAACTGTCGTGACGGAAATAAGCGAACCAACCTCCAAAAACCATGCAGGCAAACAACTCTGGGGGAAAAAAACAATCCAAGTTTTGCTGGAAATAAGTGGACTTTCTTTTTCTTTTTATATTTTTTTATCCCACGATTTTTGTAACCCATTTTTCACCCCTGTGTCAATCATCTAATGTGATCCTGGGCTCTACACACCCTCCACCAACCTAGTCCCCATATATGGGGGACAAGGGGAGACCAACCTAGTCCCCATATATGGGGGACAAGGGGAGACCAACCTAGTCCCCATAAATGGGGGACAAGGGGAGACCAACCTAGTCCCCATATATGGGGGACAAGGGGAGAGCAACCTAGTCCCCATATATGGGGGACAAGGGGAGAGCAACCTAGTCCCCATATATGGGGGACAAGGGGAGAGCAACCTAGTCCCCATATATGGGGGACAAGGGGAGACCAACCTAGTCCCCATATATGGGGGACAGGGGGAGACCAACCTAGTCCCCATATATGGGGGACAAGGGGAGACCAACCTAGTCCCCATATATGGGGGACAAGGGGAGAGCAACGGACTTGAACTCATGCTTCCTTCATGCCTGAGTGTCCAAGTTGCTCCTTTACACCTGACAGGGGGGAGTTTCCCTGGTTGGACGTAGCGTGTGGAAGGAACACGTTATTCCAACCAGTTCCTTTCCCCTCCATCAGGCTGAGACCAGGATTACGGCATGTTTTTGTGAGGGTATACCTACCCTAGTAAGTGGACTTTTGAGTGTGCTTTTAACGTGTCAAAGGTGGGGGGCAGCTCTGATGTGGGTGAGCGAGTTCCACAATGAGGGGGGGGGGGGGGGGGGGGGGGGGGGCGAACACTGCGAAGCTAACCTGACGCTGCCAGATGGGGGCGGTATTGGGTAACCATGTTCCCCAACACAGCACTCATCTGGGATCTCTCAGGGAGTTGAGCTGACACAAATCCGTTCCGTACCGAACCAATCAGCGTGAGCTAAGGGCGGGATATGTGCGAAACCGGATGTGAAGCTATATAGACACGTCAATATGATTGGTTGTGTTTGCACGCCCCACACGGTGATAGACAGACGGTCCCATCCAATCATCTACCAAGTATCTTGAAAAAAAGGAACAGCAGCCCCGTCATCGAATTTGCTTCCACGATCCCAGATCCCAATAAGCTGTGAAACAAATTTGTGTAGCAAAGCTTCTTGGATCTGGCAGCGTCAGGTTACTGCGAAGGCCCTGTCACCCCAGGAATGGAACATATAGAACAATTACAACAACAACGGATATAATATAAAGCATATACATTATCCACTATAGGTTGCAGTAGCCTATAGATAAAAATATAGTCTCACAAAAAAACATTTAACCTTTAAAATACAAGTAATAATCAAAGAAAAATAACAATACCACAGAGTTGTCACCCTGAGTGTTCCCCAAACTCTGTCTTGCATAGCGGCTGAAATGAAATGAAATGAAAGCTGTGTGTGTGTGTGTGTGTGTGTGTGTGTGTGTGTTTGTGTGTGTGTGTGTGTGTGTGTGTGTGTGTGTGTGTGTGTGTGTGTGTGTGTGTGTGTGTGTGTGTGCCTGCGTGGCTGCCTGCCTGCCTGCCTGCCTGTGTGTGTGTGTGTGTGTGTGTGTGTGTGTGTGTGTGTGTGTGTGTGTGTGTGTGTGTGTGTGTGTGTGTGTGTGTGTGTGTGTGTGTGTGTGTGTGTGTGTGTGTGTGTGTGTGTGTGTGTGTGTGTGTGTGTGTGTGTGTGTGTCTTTTTCTCAAGAGATTTGAAAAACAAGGACATGAATCAGTGTCTGAGATATGGAGAAATACATGTTGTTGGAATTCTTCCTCATATTGCCTCTTCTCCAAACAGTAACGGTTCAACTTCAAGTTCATTACACAACAGATGGTCCAGGTCTTAAAACCATTCTGACCTGAGATCAGATCTTTTTTTTAAGAGCAAAATTGCCAAAAGGGCAGGGGGTGCTCTAGCACCCCCTAGTGTCTATCTGTGCACGCCACTGATCCTCAGTATGTCTATAAGAACAAAAAACATGGCATGGATGCACCTAGCTGGGACGCATCCTCATTCCTCAGTGATGTAACCCAATGTCATCGAGGTTTCGGGTCTCGTAACGGTAACTGCCCATAGATCCGAAGTCCCGTTAGTCGGAACATGCACTGCTCCCGTGCTTGCGGTTAGGTTTAGGTTAGGGTTAGCCCTACAAGCAGAACCCAATGCTACTGAAGTTTCTGACATTTTTTAGACCCAGAGCATTGGGTCCTGTTCCACCTCCACCCTGCCACCGGGTACGCACACATATATAAACGTAAACAACTTCGGAAACGTCCTTCTGCGCTCTTTACGGCTTCTTTTCCTTTGAGGGCTTCTGAATGTGTGAAGTTAGCCCCTTTCGGGACCCTACATAAAGCTTTTCTGAAATTTTGATGAGTTTTATGTTGGGTCCCTGGTCATAACTATATTTTCGTATGGGAATTTCGGAACGCGGAAGTAAAAATGCTCTCTAAGATTGAATCTGCGGCGTTTGGCGGCCTTTTTTTGCTTGAGTTATTCTGAATTCGGGAACTTTAAGTACCTATACATCCCGCTGCGAATATCTCCTGTGGCGCGGAAGCCGTTAAGTATTTTTAATCTTTGTTTGACCGATTTGGTCGCTTTATTTCTTCTCTTCCTTCCTTGTTTATTGACACCTCATTGTACCGCCTATCTGGCTAGCTAGTGGCGCTATAGCTATGACAGAGCAGATCAGAGGCAGGGACGTAGCCGCACAAGCCAACCGCACACCGGGAGGCGGTACAATAAACGGTAAACAAACAAGAAGAAATAAAGCGACCCTATCTATCTATCTGTCTGTCTGTCTGTCTGTCTGTCTGTCTGTCTGTCTGTCTGTCTGTCTGTCTGTCTGTCTGTCTGTCTGTCTGTCTGTCTGTCTGTCTGTCTCAACACAGCAGTAAAAAGGTGACTCTAAAAACCAGTTCTATGAAGTGTGCATATCTTCTCGTCGTGTAGCAGGCATGCATCCAGCAGTCAGCGTGATTATCCCATTTGCATCTTAACAAGGTGGCTTATATGAGACTGGAGTGGAATATTAAGTATGGATGCAAAAAAAACCTACGTCTGTCTAGATGATGCGAACACAATTGGCCCGTGTTCAGTGGAGGTCATCATTGATCACGTATGCACTCCGCTACGCTACAGGCTGGTGCGACAACCTGCCAGCGGGGATTGTCGGGCGCGGGGACGTGCGGAGACTGTTAACCCTCTAAGACCTGCAGCGTTGCTTTATAGCAACAATTATATTTTAATTAATTACGTTTTTTTTCTGTTCTTTTTTCACCTAAACGTCATCAGTGATGTTCATTGCAATGCCATTTCAATGCCATTGGTCATGATATTTGCATATAAATACCCCCCACAGAGGCTGAAATTCACACAAATTAAAAATGTCTGGACTCTGTCTTGTATTATATGTTTTTTTTGTGATCATTAGAATGTCTAGAACATGTTTTATTCATTATTGTGAAAGATATCCCCCAAATGTAAATTATTAATTTATTACAGTATTAATATAATTATTATATAATGTGCATAATCTTTTCATCAAACTTTTCTTTTTATTTTATTTTTACATGTATTTTTTAACCTAATTCCTAGTAGTACAAAGTAGTAGTAAGGTTGAAATCTCTTTTTTGCAAGTAGAAATTAATCGAGCATTAAAGGTCATTACACACTGGCGAATTAGCGACGCGATATATTCGTGCGAATAATTCGCATTTAAAAAAAAACTATTGAAGTCCATGCAAGCTTCCACATCAGTGGCGAATGTGCGAATGTGCGAAAATGCGACCGTTTTCACTTTTATTTGTTTGCTCTGGTGTCGTATTTTGCAGAGATTCGCAGGCGAACTGCAACATGCAATATTTCGCATTTTCAGATCGCTTATTCGCATCGCGTCGCTAATTCGCCAGTGTGTAATGACCTTAAGAGAGGTAAAATCCTGTAAATCCCGTAGGAGTGCACTTTTGGACAAAAATAGCGAAAATAGCAGATCTAAAAGCTCTCAACGCATCGCGCTGCGACGCGTTGAGAGCTTTTAGATCTGCTATTTTTTGGGGCACAACCCCAGCACTCTTTAGCTAGTGGAGATGTTCGATGCAAAATGCTGTGTTCAAGTTCTGGAGACTAAAGGGGAAAAAAAATCAATTCTCCTGAATGCTGCCTTCAGGTGTATGGCATGGAAAGGAAAGGAGTGGCATTTTGCATTTCTTTCACCGATATAGTAAAAATGCTGCATTCATGGTCGGGAAAGGGCAGTTGTTTTACAGACGGGTAAAAAGGGCAGGGGGCTGTGAAGCCCAATTTGATGTCCATGTGTGCACAGCCCTGGTCGGTCGGTCGGGAAGAGTGGGGGCGATGGAAGGTCCTCCCGGTGGGGGCTCCTCACTGGCAGGATGGAAGGTCCTCCCGGTGGGGGCTCCTCACTGGCAGGATGGAAGGTCCTCCCGGTGGGGGCTCCTCACTGGCAGGATGGAAGTAACAACAGTGACAACACAAAGAAAAATAATGTGTGGGGAGGAATTAAAATGGCATTTAACCCCCTTATTGCTAGATTTAATAACATCTTATTGTGCATTGGGTCAGATGGGGGGTCCGCAGCCAATTACATATAATTCTGGGGGTCCTTGACATGAAATAGTTTGAGAACTAGTGCACTGAACATAGAAACAGGGTTTTTCAGAAAACTGTGATGAAGCCATTTTCTAAGAATCGGCCTCAGGTCTGTGTTAACGACTATACATTGGGGAGAACATGTTAAAATAATTGGCTATAGTCTAGAAAACAAAAAAAAATACTTTATTAGCCATTGTATCGTGCTCTATATACTTATGGAGAACAATGCAAACACCTAAACAACAGTTTCACCCATTTATCTAACTTTGCTGGCCGACTTGGAAAACGGTTTAACCCTAGTCTAAGACCCGCATTAATTTCTACTTGCAAAAAATAGATTTCAACCTTACTACTACTTTGTACTACTAGGACTAAGACAAAAAAATATGTTACAAAAAAATAAAAAAATATAAAGTTTGATGAAAAATGTATAATAATGATATAATAATATAATAAATTAGTCATTTACATTTGGGGGATATCTTTCACAATAATGAATAAAACGTGTTCTAGACATTCTAATGATCACAAAAAAAACATATATTACAATTATTTTACCTACTTTTATTAGGGTAAAGGTCAAAAATCCAGAGTCCAGACATTTTTAATTTGTGTGAATTTCAGCCTCTGTGGGGGGTATTTATATGCAAATATCATGGCCAATGGCATTGAAATGGCATTGCAATGAACATCACTGATGACGTTTAGGTGAAAAAAGAACATTAACAAATAATAATAATTAAGTAATTAATTAAAATATAATTGTTGCTATAAAGCAACGCTGGGTCTTAGAGGGTTAAATGGACATGAGTGCATCTTTTTATTGTTGTAACTCACAGTGAATTGTAAAAGATTGTAAAAGTACTTTGCAGGTATTGTCACAGCACATAATATTATGTTTGGTGTTGGCATCATGTTATGCTTTAGCTATTTAAAAATAGCAGATCTACAAGCTCATATCGCGCCACCGAGTGGCGCGATATGAGCTTGTAGGTCTGCTATTTTTTGAAAAATCGAAGAACGAAGAACATTTTTAGAATCTGATCTCAGGTCAGAATGGGTTAAATAAATACTTTAAGAAATGCCTATGGGAGAAATGCATTGGGATTAATTTCCTGGGCCACTCGTCGTTCTGAAAGGGGGAGGGACTGCGACGCTCTATACTGTATGTTTGTTGTCATGGGGGTCTGATTGTGATTGGTTGGCACCTGGCTCTCCTGCAGTACTGGTGATCCTCTTGACTGAGTGGAGGAAGGTACCAAGTGCCAGAGAGCAGGAGGGGTGTCTGTCTGCTGGGTTACAAGAGCTCTTGTGTTATGTTTTCTCTTTATCTTGATGTTGGGTATATAATGTATCTGAAAGGTATTTGAATTGGTTTAGTTAAACCAAGTAATTGTGTAAGTTAACTCATGGGCCATAGTTTGCCTTATTTGAGTTAAGTGGTTACCAAATTAGTTCTGTGTTCTTGGTATGGTCTCAGCCAGTATAAAAGGGAGGCTGCAGGATGCCGAGGTTCAGTAGTGGCTTGGGCAACAAGGAGTTAACACCCAGGGAGAGCTGCTAGGGGTCCCCTTTATGGAGGTAACACCCAGGGAGAGCTGCTAGGGGTCCCTTTAACACCCAGGGAGAGCTGCTAGGGGTCCCTTTATGGAGGTAACACCCAGGGAGAGCTGCTAGGGGTCCCTTTATGGAGGTAACACCCAGGGAGAGCTGCTAGGGGTCCCTTTATGGAGGTAACACCCAGGGAGAGCTGCTAGGGGTCCCTTTATGGAGTTAACACCCAGGGAGAGCTGCTAGGGGTCCCTTTAACACCCAGGGAGAGCTGCTAGGGGTCCCTTTATGGAGGTAACACCCAGGGAGAGCTGCTAGGGGTCCCTTTAACACCCAGGGAGAGCTGCTAGGGGTCCCTTTATGGAGGTAACACCCAGGGAGAGCTGCTAGGGGTCCCTTTATGGAGGTAACACCCAGGGAGAGCTGCTAGGGGTCCCCTTTATGGAAGGGTTTATATATAACACCCAGGGAGAGCTGCTATAGGGGTCCCTTTATGGAAGGGTTCATAGCCTAATAGAATTTCTCAAGTTCTGGGTTAGGTTTCCTAATTTGGTTTCAAGTGATTTTCTGTCTTTTATAAGTTTAGTCTTCAGTGTTTCTTTTGTTTGTCAGGCCTGTGTTTCCACTGTGAATGGTAAATGGTGCATTTATATAGCGCCTTTATCCAAGGCGCTTTACATAGATTGTGCATTACATTCACCCATTCACACACACATTCATTCATACACCGATTGCAAGGTATACCAACCAGCACATCAGGAGCAATGTGGGGTTCAGTGTCTTTGCCCAAGGACACTTCGACATGTAGACAGGAGGAGGAGGAGCCGGGATTCGCACCGCCGACCCTTGGATCATTGGACGACCTGCTCTATACCTCCTGAGCCACAGACACCTCTGATTGGACGACCTGCTCTACCTCCTGAGCCACAGTCACCTCTGATTGGACGACCTGCTCTACCTCCTGAGCCACAGTCACCTCTGATTGGACGACCTGCTCCACCTCCTGTCGCAGTAAATAACCGGCATCGGGGAGAAATGAAACACCCTAAAAGGTATTGCTGGATTCTGTCACTTTTTGGAGCCACTCGGCCAACTTTACAGACATTAGTTTAGGTATATATAATTATCCCATTCTGACCTGAGATCAGATTCTAAAAATGTCAGTCGTTCTTCGATTTTTCAAAAATAGCAGACCTACAAGCTCGTAGCGCGCCACTCGGTGGCGCGCTACGAGCTTGTAGGTCTGCTATTTTTCAATAGCTAAAGCATAACATGATGCTATAACACCAAAATGGGTGCCCGGTCAGAATGGGTTATTAGTTTAGGTATAATTATTGCATAAAAGTTTGTGTATACAATTCACATTGTGGACCAAACACATGTACCCCCCCCCCCCCCACACACACACACACCCCAGCCCAGCTTTGAACACTCTGCGTAGTGATTTCCCACTACTACATTACTGCAGGCTCCAAGGCTATACTAATTACATTCAAATGAGCCAGACGGCAGCTGTGTTTTCCTCTTAGTAGAAAAACAGATGGAGTTTGGTGAATTCATCTCATGCGATATACTGTAGGTATACTGTAGGTATATACGGTCACCTGGGCATTCTTTGTTTGTCCAACTGAGGGCCATGAACGTACAGTATCAGCCCAAGCCTGGCACCGTACTGACTGTAATTATCATGCAAACAACCTTAGGCTTAGGCAACATCAAATGCCAGGGCGCTAATGTGTTTATCCACATATACTAACATCCCTATTTATTTAATAAGACAATAGCATATTGTCAACACAAAAACTCAATAAATAAATTGCTATTATAAGCAGTGTTGTTTTTGGCAGCAAATTTCTATTTTAGTTTTAGTCATTAGTCTCTTGAATAGTTTTCACTTAGTTTTAGTCACATTTTAGTCACCTGGAATGTCTTAGTGTTTAGTCTAGTTTTAGTCGACTAAATGTCATACGATTTTAGTCGACTAAATCTACAGTTGATTTAGTCGACTAAAATGTGTTTTGACAGGCCTTGATGTCGTTGTAATGACATATTTGACACTTTGGTTGCATGCTGAAAATAGCAGATATACAATCTCTTGTGAGATTGTATATCTGCTATTTTCAGCATGCAACCCAGCATAACACTGGATCTCTTGTCCACTAGTCCCTTACTAACATTTTAGTCTAGTTTTTATTTGTGGACGAAATTGTCAGTATATTTAGTCTTAGTTTTAGTCATCATAGATTCGTTTTTATTTCGTTTTTATTTAGTTTTAGTCAGTGAAAAAAGGTAGTCGACGAACATGTTTCGTCTTAGTTTTAGTCGACGAAAACAACACTGATTATAAGTCGACTATAGATACCGTCCAGTCAACAGATATATAAACAAAATGCAGCTATAGGTACCCTTCTGGGATGTCCCATCAGTGTAGTTTGATGATGAGAGCGCCCCTCACTTCACATGGGTGTGATTTTTATCCTCAAGTCCACAACATTCAGTATACCGCTGAGAATACGCTAATCGCTGTTCTGTCCTCACCTTTTATCCTCAGCCAATCAAATCATCGCTATAAGGGGTGCTCAAGCCAATCAAATCATCACTATGGTGGTACACACAAACAGACAAAGCTGGGCATAATAGGAGGGGCTATAGCGCGGTATAGCGCCCCTCAAAAATGATATACGTACACAGTCATTAACCCATTCTGAACGGAAACCCATTTTTGTGTTAGCATCATGTTATGCTTTAGCTATTGACAAATAGCAGATCTACAAGCTCATAGCGCGCCACCGAGTGGCGCGCTACGAGCTTGTAGGTCTGCTATTTTTGGAAAAAATCGAAGAACGACTGACATTTTTAGAATCTGATCTCAGGTCAGAATGGGTTCATCAGACCAGTGTGTGTCCAGTGGAAACCTCGTATGAATCTGATCTCAGGTCAGAATGGGTTAATCTGTCATATCGGCTAAATGATGATATTATCACCACCATTATATCTGTCATAGGGGATTGGGAATGTTCTTCCTAGCTGAGAGGCTCCCCAATGCCAACAATGATGGATAGGACTTAATAATTTGACTTAATTTGTGCTCAAAGCACAAATGTTTTTTTTTGCACGATACAAAGATTTTAAACCGAAAAGTTTCACTTTGTTTTGGCTCCTTTCTGCCTCAGCAGTTCTGTATCGATTGTGGGAGAATGGGGTTTGAAGGGTAAGATGAATCATTCTTTAACCCATTCAGAACGGGCACCCATTTTGGTGTTAGCATCATGTTATGCTTTAGCTATTGAAAAATAGCAGATCTACAAGCTCGTAGCGCGCCACCGAGTGGCGCGCTACGAGCTTGTAGGTCTGCTATTTTTGAAAAATCGAAGATAACGACTGACATTTTTAGAATCTGATCTCAGGTCAGAATGGGTTCATCAGACCAGTGTGTGTCCCAGTGGAAACCTCGTATGAATCTGATCTCAGGTCAGAATGGGTTAAATTATAATATAAAGCACAAGACCATATTTAATATTGAATCAGGACGCTGTGGGTACTTTCTCTTGACTCAGATTGGCCAGGTTCATTTAGCCTTTACAAGTTATAGATTCAATCGTCTGAGCGAGCTATACTGTAAGAAATCATAATTATTAAACAAGTATAGCTCAGGATGAACCAATTGGGATTATATAAATAATAATAATAATAATAATAAATAATATAAATTGTATTGGTGAATTAGGCTCCGGGCTCAGGAAATAATATACTAAGACATAAGTTACACGATTATGTTTTGCAGATTTTACAAGATTGTGTCAATCTTTTGTGTTCCAAGATTGTGTTCAAGATTGTGTTACAATTTACAATTACAATTTAGGCATTTAGCAGACGCTCTTAATCCAGAGCGATTTACATTAAGCAAGAACAAAAGCATGGGAATACATCACATAAAAGCATTTATCATGAAACATGCGTAAGCTAAGAAAGTAACAGTGGAATATCTATATAATGAAGCTATACATATAAACTATACATCTATACTACTATGCTATACATCTGTACTATGACGTGCTATGACTACATGCAATTATAGTGCTGTCTACATAACATGCTATAAATCTGTATCAAATGCCATCTAAGGGGGTAGGGTACTGTAAGTGCTATGGGCCATGATGGAGTCTGAAAAGGTGGGTTTTCAGGCTACGGCGGAAGATTGGGAGTGATGCTGCAGTTCTGACTGCAATGGGAAGTGCATTCCACAATTTTGGAGCCAGAAGGGAGAAGAGTCTGGGAACGTGTGGAGCGTTGTTGTCCCGGCGTTTTTAGTGAGGGTACTTCCAGCTTCCCTGCGTTGGCTGATCTGAGCAGGTGTTGAAGATAATCAAGTGATGGCAATAGAGTCGAGTACAAAAACACATTCTAACATCCTTGAGCCCTCCTTTGTCTTCACTCAATCTTTTGCTCTCTCCATTCTCATCCATATGGCGTAAGGTCAGTTTTATTTTCTGAATGGAGGACATAGGCCTACAGTACAGTACATACAGTACATAGCACACATAGTTTCCTTCTTTTTTCTTCTTTTTTCCTACTCCTTTTGAGTGTCCGTAGCTCATGTCCTGTCCGATCCGATAAAGGCTTAGGGAGAAGCCGTACAGGCTAGTCTTGTCGGGCCGTACCCCTGGAGTCCATTTGTGTGAACGTGTAGCAGACCGAGGGGACATCTGTCTGTCTCCCTACATTCATGCTGTCCTTAGATATATATATATCCCATTCTGACCTGAGATCAGATTCATACGAGGTTTCCACTGGACACACACACTGGTCTGATTAACCCATTCTGACCTGAGATCAGATTCTAAAAATGTCAGTCGTTCTTCGATTTCTTTTCAAAAATAGCAGACCTACAAGCTCGTAGCGCGCCACTCTGTGGCGCGCTATGAGCTTGAAACCTTTTTTTTTTAATGTTTTTTGGTATCCCAGTGAATCAATGAATAGTGACTACAGGATACCACTCATTTTCAACATTTTACTGTCATTAATATATACCTGTAATAATAAAAAGTCACCCCATTCTGTGTTGCCTAGAACTGGAGGTCTGAAAGAAAATTAGTAACAGTAACAAGTACATCTCAGTGACATCACAAAGCTGTACTTACTTCATATTGTTACTGTTTTTTGTCAGACCTCCAGTTCTAGGCGACACAAAATGGGGTGACTTTTTATTATTTCCAGTTTTCAGTACTATAGAAAAAGCGTCCAGTGAGAAACGTTCCGCCGTGAAAAAAAAGGTGCGATTAATTTATCTGTAGTTAATTAATCTAAATTAATCGCAATTAGTCCGGCCCTAATATATATATATATATATATATATATATACTAATAACAATTGTAGTTAACCCATTTTGACCTGGGAACGATTCTGTAAATGTTTTCAAAATTCGGACAGTTTTCTGAAAAAGTCAGTCGTTCTTCGATTTTTCAAAAATAGCAGATCTACAAGCTCATAGCGCGCCACTCGGTGGCGCGCTACGAGCTTGTAGATCTGCTATTTTTCAATAGCTAAAGCATAACGTAATGCTATAACACCAAAACGGGTTCCGTTCAAAATGGGTTAATAATAATGGTATTATATATTATATGACATGGTTTACTCTACCCATACAGCACACAATAATATGTGTTGTGGTCGACCAATAAGGGTCCACTAATAATACACAACACGCTTTACTGGCTCTGAATAGGAGATGCTTAACCTTTGACCTGCTCATTGGTCCGTGCAAGTGACAGCCCCGTGCACGATATAGTCAATAGTTATTACTTTCTAGGTTTAGTGCATGGTCAATGGACCGAAGTCTGACGTCAATATCGTCCACAGGTTTCATGTACTTTTTTATTGTAATCCCCATAGGGGGGGGGGGGGGGGGGGGGGGGGTTTAGATCGCCTCATTTAAGAACTGTGTTTGGAAAAATAAACATGTCATTCCGGCCGTTTCACTTCAATATGGATTTGAAGAATCATCTGACTGAGAGAAAACGCTGATGTTTGAATTAGTTAGATGTTCGCTAGAAACAGACTGTATATCAAATTAGCTCTGGTCCATAGCTCTAATGCTCTGGTCCATAGCTCTAATGATCTGGTCCATAGCTCTAATGATCTGGTCCATAGCTCTAATGATCTGGTCCATAGCTCTAATGCGTTGCATTTAGAGCTATTATGTTACTCTCGACTTCCGTGGTTCGTATGAATGCAGACCAGCCTCTCGTCTTTAGCGTAAATGAAAATAACGTTTTCGCTACTCACCAAAACAAAGGCGGGTTGTGTCATTAGAAAGCCTACTTTCCTTAGTGGACGCACTCTGAGCCCCCCCAGCCCCCCCCCCCCCACCCCACGTATAAACTGTACTTTTTGGCCAAAAGGGGATTTTGTTTCCACCGGGAAAAAAATACTTTTAGTTACTCCACTGCGCCTCCTACCAATATTGCACAGAGAATTAGAACCAGGGGATGAGCGAGTGACGTCAGGACTTTAGAACCAGGGGATGAGTGAGTGATGTCAGGACTTTAGAACCAGGGGATGAGCGAGTGACGTCAGTGACTTTAGAACCAGGGGATGAGCGAGTGACGTCAGGACTTTAGAACCAGGGGATGAGCGAGTGACATCAGGACTTTAGAACCAGGGGATGAGCGAGTGATGTCAGAGACTTTAGAACCAGGGGATGAGCGAGTGACGTCAGTGACTTTAGAACCAGGGGATGAGAGAGTGACGTCAGGACTTTAGAACCAGGGGATGAGCGAGTGACGTCAGGACTTTAGAACCAGGGGATGAGAGAGTGATGTCAGAGACTTTAGAACCAGGGGATGAGAGAGTGACGTCATGACTTTAGAACCAGGGGATGAGCGAGTGATGTCAGGACTTTAGAACCAGGGGATGAGCGAGTGACGTCAGTGACTTTAGAACCAGGGGATGAGCGAGTGACGTCAGGACTTTAGAACCAGGGGATGAGCGAGTGACGTCAGGACTTTAGAACCAGGGGATGAGCGAGTGACGCCAGGACTTTAGAACCAGGGGATGAGCGAGTGACGTCAGGTCTTTAGAACCAGGGGGATGAGCGAGTGACGTCAGGACTTTAGAACCAGGGGATGAGCGAGTGACGTCAGGTCTTTAGAACCAGGGGGATGAGCGAGTGACGTCAGGACTTTAGAACCAGGGGATGAGCGAGTGACGTCAGGTCTTTAGAACCAGGGGGATGAGCGAGTGACGTCAGGACTTTAGAACCAGGGGGATGAGCGAGTGACGTCAGGACTTTAGAACCAGGGGATGAGCGAGTGACGTCAGGTCTTTAGAACCAGGGGATGAGCGAGTGACGTCAGGACTTTAGAACCAGGGGATGAGCGAGTGACGTCAGGTCTTTAGAACCAGGGGATGAGCGAGTGACGTCAGGTCTTTAGAACCAGGGGATGAGCGAGTGACGTCAGGACTTTAGAACCAGGGGATGAGCGAGTGACGTCAGGACTTTAGAACCAGGGGATGAGCGAGTGACGTCAGGACTTTAGAACCAGGGGATGAGCGAGTGACGTCAGGACTTTAGAACCAGGGGATGAGCGAGTGACGTCAGTGACTTTAGAACCAGGGGATGAGCGAGTGACGTCAGTGACTTTAGAACCAGGGGATGAGCGAGTGATGTCAGGACTTTAGAACCAGGGGGATGAGCGAGTGACGTCAGTGACTTTAGAACCAGGGGATGAGCGAGTGACGTCAGGACTTTAGAACCAGGGGATGAGTGAGTGACGTCAGGACTTTAGAACCAGGGGATGAGCGAGTGACGTGAGGTCTTTAGAACCAGGGGATGAGCGAGTGACATCAGGACTTTAGAACCAGGGGATGAGCGAGTGACGTCAGGACTTTAGAACCAGGGGATGAGCGAGTGACGTCAGGACTTTAGAACCAGGGGATGAGCGAGTGACGTCAGGACTTTAGAACCAGGGGATGAGCGAGTGACGTCAGGACTTCAGAACCAGGGGATGAGCGAGTGACGTCAGGACTTTAGAACCAGGGGATGAGCGAGTGACGTCAGGAATTCAGAACCAGGGGATGAGCGAGTGACGTCAGGACTTTAGAACCAGGGGATGAGCGAGTGACGTCAGGACTTTAGAACCAGGGGATGAGCGAGTGACGTCAGGACTTTAGAACCAGGGGATGAGCGAGTGACGTCAGGACTTTAGAACCAGGGGATGAGCGAGTGACGTCAGGACTTCAGAACCAGGGGATGAGCGAGTGACGTCAGGACTTTAGAACCAGGGGATGAGCGAGTGACGTCAGGAATTCAGAACCAGGGGATGAGCGAGTGACGTCAGGACTTTAGAACCAGGGGATGAGCGAGTGACATCAGGACTTTAGAACCAGGGGATGAGCGAGTGACGTCAGGACTTTAGAACCAGGGGATGAGCGAGTGACGTCAGGAATTCAGAACCAGGGGGATGAGCGAGTGACGTCAGGGCTTCAGAACCAGGGGATGAGCGAGTGACATCAGGTCTTTAGAACCAGGGGATGAGCGAGTGACGGCCCGCCAAAATACATTTTAGTCGACTAAATCAACTGTAGATTTAAGTCGACTAAAATCGTACGAATTCCAGGTGACTAAAATGTGACTGAAACTAAATGAAAACTATTGAAGAGACTATATGACAAAAAAATAACTCCACAGCTGGGAAACATACCAGAGAGCCAATGGGACATATTCGCCCCCCTATAACTGCGTTAGATTACCCCCCCAAAAAAACAAGCACATCTTTGACTGATAAATGTATACATTTAATTTGCCCAAATGAATAATCTGTTGGAACGAAAACCTTCTTCAACATTCAAACTGTGTTAATATGAAAAGAACGAAAATCACATTAAAAAAAAAAGGTTTTATTTCGACCATTTCGACCATTTCAATCTGGCGAGTTGAGGCACATTCTGCTGGGCTGCATGGGTCACATATGTGCTATGTTCTACTGCAAGGGCTGATGGGTAATAATAACCATCCTACTGTATATTATAATGTCAAATATGCATAGTCAGCAGCGCGGTCTAAAATGAAGTCCGCCTTTTTCTTGATTCAGGGGGGAAAAAAAACGATGCAGTGAAATGTGGTTCGAGGCGAGCTATACTGTAATTGCACTCTGCAGGAAAGGAATCATACTGAGCACTTCAGAGCGCCAGACAGACAGTCAATATAAACGTAGGGAATATAGACCTCTTCATAACAGCCTCTCATTACACCTCGCCACTCAATTCCCCAGACGAGACGAGACACAGAATATACAGACTAAAACCAAGGGCACTCAAAAAAGCAAATATCCCATTCTGACCGACCGGGCACCCATTTTGGTGTTATAGCATCATGTTATGCTTTAAGCTATTGAAAAAGAGCAGATCTACAAGCTCGGGTGGCGCGCTACGAGCTTGTAGGTCTGCTATTTTTTGAAAAGTCGAAGACACTTTTTAGAATCTGATATCTCAGCCAGGTCAGAATGGGTTAATAATGAAACTGTCAGGATGTAATAGACATTTTTTTTAAATCTGATCTCAGGTCAGAATGGGATAAAGGAACTGGTTACAGCTGGAAACAAATTGAAAGTCATTTCCAGTAGGCATTATGATAAAAAAAAAAAAGGTGGAAAGCTTTCTCTGATGATGGTCTGCCTTTCAATTGCGGTTGTGCAGTATACTGTATCAGACACTACTGTATAGGCCTGTTGATGGTATGCCAGTATATCAGACCAGTGTTGTTTTTGGCAGCAAATTTCTATTTTAGTTTTAGTCATAGTCTTTAATTGGGCTGAAACTTCATTTAGTTTTAGTCACATTTTAGTCACCTGGAAATGTCTTAGTGTTAGTCTAGTTTTAGTCGACTAAATGTCATAAGATTTTAGTCGACTAAATCTACAGTTGATTTAGTCGACTAAAATGTATTTTGATGCCGTTGTATTGACTGTTTTTACGAGCTTGTAGATCGTCTATTTTCAGCATGCAACCAAAGTGTAAAATGACGTATACTGGATCTCTTGTCCACTAGTCCCTTCCTAACATTTTAGTCTAGTTTTTATTTGTCGACGAAATTGTCAGTATATTTAGTCTTAGTTTTAGTCATCATAGCTTAGTTTTCATTTAGTTTTCTATTTAGTTTTAGTCGATGAAAACAACACTGATATCAGACACTACTGTAGGCCTGTTGACGGTATATGCCAGTATATCAGACACTACTGTAGGCCTGTTGACGGTATATGCCAGTATATCAGACACTACTGTAGGCCTGTTGACGGTATGCTGTTGTAAGGATGAGTATCTACATGTTAACCTGTATGCATATTGATGGATGGCATGATGTGTCCGAAAGATAAGAAATCACAGAAATTGTAGGCTATAATTTGTCGCTCACAAATGTCACCCAAAAAATGAAAATAATTCGGAGCGATGTGTTTTTTCATCTGGGAGTCGGGGCAGTACAGCGTTGGCTTTGGAGGCAGTACAGCGGAGGCGTACAGTACAGCGTTGGCTTTGGAGGCGGAGGCGTTTGTCCATGTGAATTGCATTGTGGTTGGGAATGGGATTTTAATCTTTGTGTGTACGACAAAAATAGCCCATTTGCTCAGACAGCATATGAGGTAAATGCTCCATGCGTTGTCAATGGGAATTTAACCTATTCTGAACGGGAACCCATTTTTGGTGTTGGCATCATGTTATGCTTTAGCTATTGAAAAATAGCAGATCTACAAGCTCATATCGCACCACCGAGTGGCGCGATATGAGCTTGTAGGTCTGCTATTTTTTGAAAAATCAAAGAACGACTGACATTTTTTTAGAATCTGATCTCGGGTCAGAATGGGTTAATCAGACCAGTGTGTTGTCCAGTGGAAACCTCGTATGAATCTGATCTCAGGTCAGAATGGGTTAATGTTGCGTGCGTAACACTAAAGCTTTGTGGTTGCTGCGTACACTATACTAGAAGTATAATCTCTGCTGCCCGGGACGAAACCTCATAACTACAAAATGTTAATTTATCAGGAAATTAAAAAATATATATTCTTTTCAGGAAATTAAGAAAACCTTATATTTCCGGGTGCAGTACTTAGTTTAGACGGTTTTTGGTTTAGACTAGTCATTGGTTAGACCAGTCATTAGTCCTACAACTACAACCTATCTCAAACCCTCACCCTAAACCTAACCCCCCACGGGCAGCACACCTAAACCTAACCTTAACCCATGTCTAACCAATGACTAGTCTAACCCTAACCTCCCACGGGGCAGCACACCTAAACCTAACCTTAACCCATGTCTAACCAATGACTAGTCTAACCCTAACCTCCCACGGGGCAGCACACCTAAACCTAACCTTAACCCATGTCTAACCAATGACTAGTCTAAACCTAACCTCCCACGGGGCAGCACACCTAAACCTAACTATAATGGCGATTTCACTAGTCACAGTAGTATTCAGCAGAACTTTTAGTATTGACTCGTATCATAGAACAGTTCTCCACTTCTTATTGTTATGATCACCTCACAACATCCAAATGAAAGGCGGAGACCGTCGTCGTGCACTTTATAGGAATTTATTGCAAGGTTCAGTTTCAGGTTCTTATTTCCATCCACAGACAAAAAGAATCCTCCTAATTTATTGCAAAGTTCAGTCTCTTATTTCCATCCAAACAGAATCCTCCTGAGCTTCTCTCACAAAGTATCCAATTGAAAACAATTGACTGGTTTAAACAATATCAAAAAAATAAACAAAAGCACGATTCCTTACGTTACGAATTGTTTACGGTCAAAAACTTGTTTCGTTCCACTTTGTTGCATCAACCAAATTCTCTATTCACTTTGTCTATTATCTGACGTCACTGGCTAATGGCACATGCGCAGTAGCTGTTATATCGCTCAAAATAACACAGTATATTTAGAAACGTATCATAAAGTGTTGCAACAAACACCTAATGTTAGTAAACAAACCAAAGTACCAAAAAGCAACTACTGATAATAATAAACAAAAAAGCAATAATATTGTAAGTCACTCAAAATGGCTTTAGGTTAGTTTTGGCTCCTACATTTCCGGCCCCTAATTGGAAGACAAAAAGGCTGACAATTATTTAAACATTAACACAAAGAGAGCCAAAATACACCGTTGTTCTGTTCACTTCAAACACAAAATAGAGTGTCCATGTCACATTATTAAAGAACCTCTTTTCTCCTTTTTTTGTCTCTTTAAGAGTCTGTTTCACATACAAAGCATAGCTTATCAACTGGTCTTTCTAAAATGTTTGTCTTTGTTTTGACCAGCACTCTTCTAACAAGTCCCTTTGAGTCCGGAATGGTCTGAGTGACCCTTCCTAAGAGCCAAGAGTTCCGTGGGGCTGAGTCATCAACGATCATGACAACATCTCCAGCTTTGAGATTTTGCCTGACTTGTGTCCATTTTTGCCGCTCCTGTTGGAGAGGTAAGTATTCGCGTAGCCACCGCTTCCAAAACAGTTCTGCTAAGTATTGCACCTGTTTCCATCTGCGACGTGAATACAGGTCATCTTTTTCAAACAGTCCTGGTGGAAGTAGTGGTTCTCTTTTTAATAGTAGCAGGTGATTAGGGGTTAAGGCCTCAAGGTCATTTGAGTCGTCGGATGACTTTGTGATTGGCCTGTCATTAATTATGGCCTCCACTTCACAGAATAGTGTTTGGAGAGCTTCATCATCAACAACCTGCTCCTTTAGCACAGATTTCAGTATTTTTCTCACTGACCGGATCTGCCTTTCCCAGATCCCTCCAAAGTGTGAGCCAGCCGGCGGGTTAAAAATCCACTGTATTCCTTTTTGACGGAGTGAATCTTGAATCTTCGTTTGGTTCCAGCTTTGTATTGCTTCACGAAGCTCCCGTTCAGCAGCAACAAGATTGGTGCCGTTATCAGAGCGCATCACGGCTGGATGGCCTCTCCTGCACACAAACCGCCGGATTGCATTCAAGCAAGAGTCGGTGTCCAATGTGTGCGCCACCTCTATGTGCACTGCTCTCGTTGTTAGGCAAGTGAACAAAACACCATACCTTTTTACGTTGGCTCGTCCTCTTTTGACTAAAAAAGGCCCAAAATAGTCCACACCAACATTCGTAAATGGTGGTTTGTCTGGTTGTAGCCTATCTTTTGGCAGGTCAGCCATCTTTTGTTCTCCTCTCTTGGCGTTAATTTTCCTACAGATGACACAGCTAGACAGGAATTTCCTTACTGTGGAATTTGCAGCAGGAATCCAGAACTTCTGGCATAGCCGTGACAGCATGTAGTTTCTCCCACAGTGGCCTATCTTCTCATGAATATCCTGCAAAATCAGAGAGGTGATGTGCAGATCCTTTGGGATGATAGCTGGGTGCTTAGACTCTGCTGGCATAGCAGACTTGCTGAGGCGACCTCCAACTCGTAGTATCCCGTCTAGAAGCATGGGATCTAGCTTATGTATAGTGCTATTCCTCTTCAGGTTGTGTGTTCCCTTTTCCAATGTTGAAATCTCTTCATGATACCTTTGGTTTTGACTGAAACGAATGATTTCTGCCTCTGCCTTTTGTAGATCTTCAACAGTTAAGTCTCCTTTGTCAACTTTTGCCTTGTAGGCCTGCATATGTTGTGCCACTGTAGTTTTCTGTGTGTCTGGATCAGTTTGGGAGTCTTTGCTTGCTGCTTGTAACTCTTTCCTTTTCTTACTCAGGTCCCTGAGTAACTCCTTGAAATTAAGCATCCACGCTACTGCCTTTTTTAGTTTGTACCACTTGGAGTAGTAGCTGAACAGCTTATTCACAGCGTTTGTTTTCTCAGTTATGTGTGTGAGGTTTGCAGTGACTGTTTTCCTCACCTCCACATCATCCTCTTCAACCCCAGAGCTATGAAATCTGGCTGGCCACTGAATTTCAGGTTCCCACAAGAATGATGGTGCCTGAATCCAGCTCTGGTGACTCATCAACCTTTTTGCCGTGAGCCCCCTAGAAGCACAGTCCGCTGGGTTGTCCACGGTGTTGATATACCTCCACTGAGACAGCTTGGTTGTGTCTCGAATGGTGGAAATCCGATTAGCAACAAAAGTCTTGAATCTCAGTGTGTCACTTGCTATGTACTTCAACACAGTAGTGCTGTCTGTCCAAAATGTTGACTCTCGCAGTTTGAGTTGCAGCTCCTTCCTTATCATCTTGTCGATGTTCACAGCCACAACTGCTGCTGCCAACTCCATCCGAGGGATTGTCATTTGCTTCAAGGGTGCTACCCTCGACTTTCCGAGTAGAAATGCACAGTGAACATCACCTTGAGCATTTGTCAACCTGAGGTGTGACACTGTTCCGTATCCATTCTCGCTTGCGTCTGAGAAATGGTGGATTTGAGCTGTCATAATGGCACCAAAATCAACAGGCTTAACGCACCTGCTCACAGAGAAAGCAGCCAGTTGATGTAGGTCTTTCAGCCATTCAAACCATATCTGGGACAGCTTCTCTGGGATGGGCTCGTCCCATGCAAGCTTCTCTTTGCTCAGCTGCTGCATGAGACACTTTGCAGGAAGAATGAATGGAGAGAGGAAACCTAGTGGGTCATATATGGAACTCACAGTTGACAGGATTCCTCTTCTTGTGACTGGTTTGTCCTTTACATTAATCCTGAACATGAACGTGTCTGACTCTATGCACCACAGCACTCCGAGTGCTCTTTCAATTGGCAGCACATCTTGACTTAGGTCCACGTTTCTCACATCCTTAGCTCTGTCATTTTCTGGTATAGTTGCAAGAAAATCACGGCTGTTGCTTGTCCACTTAGTCAAGTTGAATCCTCCTGAGGCACATAGCGCTTTGAGGTCCTTATACAGAGCAATGGCTTGACTGTCACTGCTGACTGATGTCAAACAGTCATCTATGTAGAAATTATTGAGCACTGTATCCACAGCCTCCTGTGAAGACTTGCTTCTGTTTTCCTCTGCAGTCCTTTTTAGTGCGAAGTTAGCACAACTCGGTGACGACGTTGCGCCAAACACATGCACAGTCATCTGGTAATCAACCATTTCTTGTCCAGTGTCTCCGTCGGGCCACCAGAGGAAGCAGAATAGGTTGGCATCGTCGTCAGGAACCCTCACCTGATGATACATGGCTTCAATATCTGCCATAACAGCGATATTCTCTTGTCTGAACCGCAGCAAAACTCCTAAGAGGGAATTTGCCAAGTCTGGACCCTGAAGAAGCTTGTCATTCAATGAGGTCCCTTGGAAACGAGCAGCGCAGTCAAACACCACGCGTAGTTTCTTCTTTTGAGGGTGGTAGACTCCGTGATGTGGGACATACCACACTTTTCCATCCTGCTTGCTTAGCTTGTCCTCCGGTACTCTGACTGCATAGCCTTTGCTAATCATGTCACTCATGAAAGCATTGTACTCCTGTTGGAATCCAGGATTTTTACAGAGTTTTCGTTTAAGGGTTAGTGCTCTTTGCACAGCAGCGCTCCGATTATTTGGCATAATGGCAGCTGCATTCTGCTTCGGAAGTCCGACGTAGTGGTGACCTTGAGCGTGGTACGAAGAGGTTGTCACAGAGTCCATGAACTGTTTATCTTCTTGTGACATTTCTTGCTTCTCATCACACATACGCTCAGGAAAATCCTGATTGAACTGCTGTACTAGCAGCTGCTCCACATCTTCAATGGACACACGGTTCACCGTAACCTGTGTACATGCATCACTTTCTATGTCAGTGTCTGTATGTTCCTTGAGTGGTCCGTTGACTATCCATCCTAGTGCTGTTTTAACAGCATACGGCCCATTGTCCCTGCTGTTAATCACTTGCCATGGTTCTAATGCTTTGTGGATGTTGGTTCCAATGAGAAGTCCCACGTCGGCATTGATGGTAGGTAAAGTGACTTCACTGAGATATGGCCATTTTTCAATGTCTTTCTGTGATGGAATATTCCTCCGTGTCACAGGAATGCTTTTTTGAGTGAAGACCTTGGGTATGTCTATGAAGTTGTTGCTTTGGAGCCCACTAACTTCCAAGTCAGTAAGTATATAACTTTCCACCCGTACTTTAGAACTCATGGTGGTCAAATCAAGTTCTGTGCGTCTTCCTTGTATGTTCAACTGGCTTGCTAGTTTGTTGGTACAAAAGGTCGCAGAGCTGCCAGGATCCATGAACGCGTAGGTCTCAACTATCTTGCTGCCTTTCTTTAACTTGACCTGGACTGGTACTATGGCAAGAATGAGGTCATCTCCGGCCCCAGTACAGGCACTAGTTTCACTGTTAATTGCCACCATTGCACTGGTTAGTGTGGTGTGCTCTGTGGTGCCATCTTCCTCATTTTCTTCATCCATGTTTTCCTTGTCAGGCCTCTCTTGTCTTGCAAAGTGTAGCATGCTGGGGTGTTTCAGTGAACAGACTTGGCATGTCATTCGTTTTTTGCAGATAGAACTTCGGTGACCTTTACCAAGACAACCAAAGCATAGTCCTGCTTTCATGAGAAACTCTATTTTGTCTTTGTGTGTTTTGTCTCTCATCTTAAAACACTCTTCCAGAGTGTGATTCTTCTCACAACACAAACATGGTTTAGTGAAGGCACTGACAGGTGCTTTAGCTTCAGTCCTTGACTTTGGTGCATTACTATGCTCTTTCTCAACTGGAGCAATGCTGGTAGCAAAGCTACGTCCTTTCTTTACTTCTTTCTTTATTCCATATCCGGATCCTTGTTTTCCTTTTTCTTTCTTTTCACCTGTGGCAGCATCCAATAGATCTCCAAAGAGTGGGTCCATGATGAGTTTAGCTTGCCGATCTACAAACATGACTAGGTCAGCAAACCTGGCTCTGCGACCCCTACTTTCTTGGATGTCAAATGCAAAGCCCCTCCACTTCTCTCTGACTTTGTACGGCAATTTTGAGATTATGACTCTCATGTTTGTTGGATTGTCAAGCTCGTCCATGAACTTGATGTCCTCCATCGTGTTGCGACAGCTCATAAGAAATAGTGCGAAGGTGCTTAGCGCTTTTCCGTCTTCTGACTTGATTTGAGGCCACTTGAATGCCTTTTCAATTAGTGATGAAGCTATTTTAAGCTCATTTCCATAACGATCATGAAGCAGTCGCAGTGCCTCACTGTATCCACGACTTGCTGTCATGTGCTGGCAACTCTTTACCAGGTCCCTTGGTTCTCCTCTAGTGTACTGCTCCAGAAAGTACAATTTGTCTTCATTGCTCTCAGCTCTGGAGTCAATAGCATGTTCAAAAGCTCTTATAAATGTTAAGAACTCAAGTGGATCTCCATGAAATAGAGGAATGTCTCTCTGTGGCAAGCGGGATAATTGTTGGTTCTTCACAAGGAGCTCTGTGATATCAGTCTGTCGTTGCATCACTCTGTACAACTCACTTGTGTCGTTATGCTGTGTTGTCGGCTGCACAGTAGGTGAAAACGTAATGTTCTGTTGTGTGTTAGGCACCTTTACTGCAGGCGTGAATAGCATGCTATCGGGCCTAAGCTTAGATCCTGAGGAAACATACTCACTCTTAACATGGCTTTGTGCATACTCATTCATGCCGTCACGTTGTTCAGGTGCTTCATTTTCTTTGAACACTTTTATTTTAGCAGCAGATACAGCCAATGCTGTTTCCAGCTCCAGTCGCTGTTTATCAGCACGTATCTGCGCTTCCTTCTGCTCCAACGCTTGCATTTCCTTCAGTGAAGCTGCTTTTGCAATAAGAGCTGCTCTATTCGCCTCCTCTTTCAGGCGTGCTGAAGCTGCCGATGAAGCAACAGACCTTCCAGACCTTCCAGACCGTCCAGAACCAGCCTCGCTACCCCTCCTCTTTGGCTGTGACACGTTTGAAATACTGTCATTGGGTGCCACATCTTTGACACTTGTTTGCCTGAGTTCCAAATGCAGTTTTGTATCCTGAACCCACTGATGTGTAGTTTGCATGAAATCTTGGCAACACTGTAATTTAGGCTCAAACCAGCTCACTTGGTCTGCCTGCTTTTCCTCTTCATTTAGATAAGACAGCACATTATAGTTGGCCTCCTTGAACTCTTCAAGAAGCTTTTTGTACTGTTCCATCTCACCTTGTTCAATCTCCTGCACATAGGCATCAGAGACCATGTGAGACTCCATGTAGTTCGATTTTGTAGTCAATTGTCTTAATTTGCCTCTTCGTGCATTTATACACTGCTGCAATCTCTCCTCACGGTTTTCTGTGGGCAACTGCTCCATCCTGTGGCTCAACTCGGGAACTGCACCACTGGCGTCTTTTTCTTGCTGCGTCATTTTCTTTGATGTCGGGTATGATGACGCTAGAAATATGTCAACGTTGATTCTGCTTCACAGTTGCACTTTCAAGTTTTCAGGAATACTTCAGCTTATATTTCCACTATGGGGTCACTTCCACCACAGCAAACATCAGTTCCAATGAACAGTTGAAGCATCAACTCTGTCTTTCCGTTTTGGGGGACAGGCTATTTCCTGGATCTTACAATTCCGTTGCACCTTCCATACAGTGGGGGTAGGCTAATTCCTGGATTTTTCTAGTCCATCGCACATTCCATACAACATGTTCCACAGAGAACGAAGTTTTTGACTTGATATAATGGCGATTTCACTAGTCACAGTAGTATTCAGCAGAACTTTTAGTATTGACTCGTATCATAGAACAGTTCTCCACTTCTTATTGTTATGATCACCTCACAACATCCAAATGAAAGGCGGAGACCGTCGTCGTGCACTTTATAGGAATTTATTGCAAGGTTCAGTTTCAGGTTCTTATTTCCATCCACAGACAAAAAGAATCCTCCTAATTTATTGCAAGGTTCAGTCTCTTATTTCCATCCAAACAGAATCCTCCTGAGCTTCTCTCACAAAGTATCCAATTGAAAACAATTGACTGGTTTAAACAATATCAAAAAAATAAACAAAAGCACGATTCCTTACGTTACGAATTGTTTACGGTCAAAAACTTGTTTCGTTCCACTTTGTTGCATCAACCAAATTCTCTATTCACTTTGTCTATTATCTGACGTCACTGGCTAATGGCACATGCGCAGTAGCTGTTATATCGCTCAAAATAACACAGTATATTTAGAAACGTATCATAAAGTGTTGCAACAAACACCTAATGTTAGTAAACAAACCAAAGTACCAAAAAGCAACTACTGATAATAATAAACAAAAAAGCAATAATATTGTAAGTCACTCAAAATGGCTTTAGGTTAGTTTTGGCTCCTACACTAACCTTAACCCATGTCTAACCAATGACTAGTCTAACCCTAACCTCCCACGGGGCAGCACACCTAAACCTAACCTTAACCCATGTCTAACCAATGACTAGTCTAAACCTAACCTCCCACGGGGCAGCACACCTAAACCTAACCTTAACCCATGTCTAACCAATGACTAGTCTAAACCTAACCTCCCACGGGGCAGCACACTTAAACCTAACCTTAACCCATGTCTAACCAATGACTAGTCTAAACCTAACCTCCCACAGGGCAGCACACCTAAACCTAACCTTAACCCATGTCTAACCAATGACTAGTCTAACCCTAACCTCCCACGGGAGGCAGCACACCTAAACCTAACCTTAACCCACGTCTAACCAATGACTAGTCTAACCCTAACCTCCCACGGGGCAGCACACCTAAACCTAACCTTAACCCATGTCTAACCAATGACTAGTCTAAACCTAACCTCCCACGAGGCAGCACACCTAAACCTAACCTTAACCCATGTCTAACCAATGACTAGTCTAAACCTAACCTCCCACGGGGCAGCACACCTAAACCTAACCTTAACCCATGTCTAACCAATGACTAGTCTAAACCTAACCTCCCACGGGGCAGCACACCTAAACCTAACCTTAACCCATGTCTAACCAATGACTAGTCTAACCCTAACCTCCCACGGGGCAGCACACCTAAACCTAACCTTAACCCATGTCTAACCAATGACTAGTCTAAACTAAGTATGCACCACATATTGTCAAAACAAAGCAATACAGCCTCATCAAAGTTGGAGTTGTTGTAACTTTATATATTGTCAATTACTTCCATGAGGTGGTGGAGTTATAGTTGCTTTAGCAGACAGTTTGAGGGTCCAATGGACTTAAGAGGTTTTGTCCAAAGCACTTTTTACTGTCCATTGGTTCAATATTTTCGACGTAAAGGGTGTTCAATACAATAGCACTGATTTATGCCCCCAAAAAACAGAGTTATGAGGTTTCGATATTCGATATTATGCAATATCTCTGACAGAGAGAGAAGTGCAGGGTAGGCTCTATGGCGTGTGCACTTTCTACGCTCCACTGAACTACGTCCGACGATGTGTCTACTGTGACCACGATGATTTGATTATTAATCGATTAATGAAATGATTTATAGAGCTGGGGGACAAAAACAAGAGATGGAGCAGAGATGGATATGGATAGATTAAGACATTTAGGCCTGACGTCGAAATGAAAAAAAAAAAAACGTTCGCTCTGAAAGAATATATATTCAAAGATCTGTGCCGCATTTCTAAGATTTTTCAAAAATAGCAGATCTACAAGCTCGTAGCGCGCCACTCGGTGGCGCGCTACGAGCTTGTAGATCTGCTATTTTTCAATAGCTAAAGTATGGTTGAAACACCAACAGGGGTTCCCCGTACAGAATGGATTAAGGAAATGCAGAACATGTTGTGAAATTATTCCCTACGGAGGCGTTGATGATAAGCCAAGTATGTACTAAAAAAAATATGGTTCTAAAACTCGAAATTCAGACTTCAAAGAATGATAATAATTAGATTAGATTATAGATTAATATAGTTGGAAAACGGCGGATGTGAAACTTCAAGAAATGTTGCATTTGCTGTATTTGAGGGAAGATTACACAGAGGACATGCTGGGTGTATAATATCGAGGGAAGGGATGGGTGGAAGTACAGTAGAAAATGGGGAGATACAGTAATGTACAAGATGTACAGTATACTGCATGGATGGAAGGATGGGGATGGCTGGTTTGCTGGGAATTTCTGTTAACCCATTTAGGCCTGAACCAACCTCATGTTTCTATATCGGTGGTGCTCGATATTTCATGTCAAGGACCCCAAAATAAATATTTGAGTTAAAAACGTTCGCTCTGAAAGAATATTGGCTCCATTTTCGTCACCGCTAAACCCCTTATCCCTAAACTTCGTTGCCTTCTTTTTTTTTTACTATTTTGAAAAACATTTTTGAATAGTTTGAATAGTTGAATTGTGAGCCAGTTTAACTATTCAAAAAATGTTTTGCAAAATAGTCGAAAAAAGGCAAAGAACTTTAGGGGTAAGGGGTTTAGCGGTGACGGAAATGGAGCCCTATATATTCTATAAGATTTGGGCCACATTTTCACGATAAGCGAAGTATACTAAAAAAAGATAGTTCTAAACCTCAAAATTCAGACTTCAAAGAATGATAATAAATAGATTAGATTAGATTAATAGTTGGGCATGGCGGATGTGAAACTTCAATAAATTATATTTTTTCAATATCTAACCTATAACATGATGCTATAAAACACCCCAACAGGGGGTTAATTCCCGGCGCCCATAATGGGTTAACCCATTCTGAACGGGAACCCATTTTGGTGTTAGCATCATGTTATGCTTTAGCTATTGAAAAATAGCAGATCTACAAGCTCATAGCGCGCCACCGAGTGGCGCGCTACGAGCTTGTAGGTCTGCTATTTTTTGAAAAATCGAAGAACGACTGACATTTTTTTTAGAATCTGATCTCGGGTCAGAATGGGTCCATCAGACCAGTGTGTGTGTCCAGTGGAAACCTCGTATGGATCTGATCTCAGGTCAGCATGGGTTAAAGTCCATTGCATAGATCAGGTCATCAGTGAGATTAATAGTGCTTGAAATGGTCCAATCAAGCAGCCGATCACAGCTGGTCCCAGGCTGCTGAGCACGTCAGTTAACTCACTCAGGGAGCTCAGTTGAGTGGTTTAACCCATTCTGACCTGAGATCAGATTCATACGAGGTTTCCACTGGACACACACAGTCACACACTGGTCTGATTAACCCATTCTGACCTGAGATCAGAGATTTTAAAAATGTCAGTCGTTCTTCGATTTTTCAAAAATAGCAGACCTACAAGGTCGTAGCGCGCCACTCGGTGGCGCGCTATGAGCTTGTAGATCTGCTATTTTTTCAATAGCTAAAGCATAACGTGATGCTGACACCAAAATGGGTTCCCGTTCAGAATGGTTTAAAGACCCAGCCATATTTATCTGTCTGTCTGTCTGTCTGTCTGTCTGTCATCTTTTCTCAACCAATCTCCCGCCGTAGTCTGAAAACCCACCTCTTCAGACTCCACCATGGCCCGTAGCACTTGCCCTAGCCTAGCCCCTTAGATAGCACTTTATGTAGACTTAGATAGTGTTTTAGACAGACTTATAGCTCGTTACGTAGACAGCACTAGAATTGCATCTTATGTAGTCATAGCACTTTATAGTACACATGTATATTGTATAATTGCGAATGCAATGATTGCGAATGCAATGAGCACTAACTATGAGACCTTGCAGATCATGTCTGTCTGTGTGTCTCTGTCTGTCCCGCTGTGACACCACCAGCCCGCCACCAGGGGGCGCAGCTGTAGCACACACACACACACACACACACACAAACACACACACACACACACACACACACACACACACACACAACCACACACAACCACACACACACACACAACCACACACAACCACACACACACACGAGCTGCGTTCGCTTCCCGCGTTTGCACGTCTTACTTGTAATATAATATAGTACAGTATGTATAGTTGACATGATTCACGATAACTACTTTTTATATAATATGATGTATGACATGCTTTAGTCGCTCTGGATCAAGAGCGTCTGCTAAATGCCTACATTGTAAATTGTAAAAATTTTCAACCCTATTTTGGGCACATTTATTTATTTTTGAGTGGCGCTATCCCCTCCTATACACATGGTTTAATTCTTTCGTCAGTCTTTTAGTTCAAAGTTTGTTTTGTATACGCATTGACAATGAAGGGGAAATGTACGTCATAAATTGTGTCATTTACGTCATAATAATTATTGTCTCTTTATTGTTAATGGCGTTTAATGTTTGTGTTGGCACCGTTTGTGTTTTACATCACCATTACGTCACCATATCAACATTATCCCATTCTGAACGGGCACCCATTTTGGTGTCTGCATCATGTTATGCTTTAGCTATTGAAAAATAGCAGATCTACAAGCTCATAGCGCGCCACCGAGTGGCGCGATACGAGCTTGTAGGTCTGCTAAAATCGAAGAACGACTGACATTTTTTTTATCTGATCTCAGGTCAGAATGGGTTAATCAGACCAGTGTGTGTCCAGTGGAAACCTCGTATGAATCTGATCTCAGGTCAGAATGGGTTAAGATAGACTTTAATATGTTAGCGGCCCTCTTTCTTTTTTAAATTCAAGATCTACAAGCTCACAACACATCGCAATTTGGCGTGCTTGCATATCTGCTAATGGGGCACTTCACTTGTTTCCTGAAATGATGCTTTTCTGCTGTCAAATTCAGGAAGATTCATATTTGATGCAAAAATTGCCTAAAAACAACAAAATAAATAAAACCGTGGAAAACTATTAAGTGAAATGAAGTGTAATGAAACGATCATCCCCCCCCCCCCCCCCCCCCACGGAGAAAGACAGAACAATGATTGAAGGAAGGTGGATAAACTTTTTTCTGCTTTTAACCCATTCCGTACGGGAACCCCTTTTGGTGTTTCAATGCATTATGTTATACTTTATTATTTATAGCTATTGAAAAATAGCAGATCTACAAGCTCGTAGCGCGGCACCGAGTGCCGCGCTACGAGCTCGTAGGTCTGCTATTTTTGAGCAATCGTGAAAATGCGGCGCACACCTTTTGAATATATATATTCTTTCAGAGTGAACGTTTTTAACTTTTAGCTTCTGGGGGATCCCTCGTCCATGGAACAACATATTTTCAGATGGGGGGTCGGTGGCAAATTACATATCATTTTTTGGGGTCCTTGACATGAAATATTGAGCACCACTGATACAGAAACATTAGGTATTTCAGAAAAACTGTCATGATTTAGAAGATTATTTTTTAATTTCGACGTCGTATCAGGCCCAAAGGGGTTAAAATCGACCGCCCTGCCCCCCCGTGGTGACCAAAGCTTTGATGTATGACGGTGTGCAGCGGTTCCTTCCTGTCTCGTGTTAACGATGCCTGAAATGAGCCCTGCAGCTTTGCAGCAGCAGCCTATAGGGTGCAACTAATTATTGACTGATTCAATCAAACTCTGATCCCTGCAGATGTACACCTGCAGATTATAGACAGACTGCCAGAGCCGGACTAACAATGGAACTAGGTGGAGCTTAAGCGCCAGGGCCCGAAGCTTGCAGGGCCTGGTACGAGACTATAGGTACAGCTGTTGCTTCTTTCGAAAAATATAACGCAACATAAGAACCCCCGCTAGTGTTTTTGGTCTTCTCGTCTGACAGTTTCTGTAGCAGTTTTCGGGAGGAGAGGGAGCAGTCGCTTCCTCCTCTGACAGAGGGGAAGCGAGTAAGCGACGCCGTCAGAAGCCCCCTCAATCAGGAAGGCCCCCCTCACTCAGACCGACCAACATGTATTGTTGCGACAATAACATACAGCCTATGTAAGAGGAATATAAACAAGACCTTGGCGCAAAACTTCATATTTACCCTGCTCTAATGCAACAAAAGTGTGTTCTTACATCCTCCATTTCACGATTCCAGCACTCGTGAGTAAATTAATTTAATTGCTATTATGAAAGTTTTCAGTGACGTTGGACCCACAGGTTGCATTGTCGTCAATAATTAATCTGTCTTTAAAACGTTCTAATATGAATACAGCATATTGGCATTGTCTGTTGGTGCACACATGTTATATGGACCATGTAACAACATGGTCAACAGCACTGTTTGCAAATGTAGCTACATTTGTTGGCCACAAAGACAATTTAGACAAAACATGCTGCTGCCTGCTAATGGAGCTTGTAGATATAGTAGGCTAATTATTTTTGCAGATAGTTTAGCAGAGACTGAAGTTGGAAAGGCTGTGCCCAGTGCGGCACCCCTGCTAGCTGCTGTGTCTTGTGTCAGCGGGCAGCGCAGGCAGTAGTGGATATGCGCTAAACGCATGCATGTTAATTAATTAATTGACTGAATCAGTATAGGGGCCTTTTGATTTGGTGAAGCGCCAGGGCCTTGAGAGTGTTAGGATCTGTCTCTCCACAGACCTTGCCAGACCTGGCAACCTTGTCAGACCTGGCAACTTCCCCTTCCACTCTGCAGTCACATTCACTCACGTGTCTCCAACTCCCTCGTCATTCCACCTGTGAACAATTCGTCAATCAACCCTCCCCCTATAAGACTGGACTCATTGCAAACTTCAGTGTCAGTTCATAATTTGATGTTGTCGATGCAAGCTCCTGGATTCCTGTTTTGTTCCTGTTTCCTGGCTACCTTACTCTTTGATGTTTCCTGCGTTCCTGAGTTTTTCCCTGCTTACCATTTTCCCATGTAAGACTTGCCTTATTTTTGATTAAATCCTTAAACGGCTATTCTTGTCTGTGGTTACTCTGCATATTGGGTTCAAATCATTCTGCGTCGTAACAGAGAGGGGTTAATCCGTCACTGCAGACTGCTGATCTTTCAGAATCAAGTGTGGTCAACGTCAGACAATATATATATATATATATATATATATATATATATATATATATATATATATATGTATATGCCTATAGGGAACCAACTATAGCCTAGTGGTCCATTTAACTTGTTGTTTCTCTTGTTTATGGCCATATATCTCCATTAGGGACGGCCCAGATGGAGATGTATAATTATCTGTCTTTTTTATTGTTTTTCTTTTGTATGGCGTAGCTCCAATAAAGCCATCTAGAAGAGAGTGTCTGTCTGTCTGTCTGTCTGTCTGTCTGTCTGTCTGTCTGTCTGTCAGACACTTATAGCTAGAACAGGGGTAGGTGCAACTTTGACGATGGAGAGGGCCACTATATTTCCACACTCACTCCCTAGGGCCATATATTACTGTCGTAGCAAAAATGTACATTTTTATGTAATTTCAAATGCCTTTAATTATACGTGCATGTGTTGAAGCATTGAGCTACTAATTTAGACTGAAGTCATTAAAGCAGGTCATGTTTTGCATGTTGTGGAATTGCAAACAGCTGGAACCAATTATTATATCAGTATTCTGACATTAACCTGAGGGCCACATTAAGTGAAGGTGGGGGCCGCATGTGGCCCCCGGGCCACCAGTTGCCCCCCCCCCCTGAGATAGACCAAACGTGAGAAATTAACTTCGTTCATGGAATATAATGTATGTGTAATATATATATTTATAATCTCTGCTGTCCAGAGGAAACCTCATAATACACATTACAAATATACAAATATAATTTTTTTCAGGAAATTGAGAAAACCTTATATTTTTAAAACGAAGCCATACAGCCTCATCAAAGTTGGCTTTGTAACAGTGTTCAATAAGCACTGATTTATGCCATAAAAAAAGCAAAAAACCTCAAATGGAGTTATGAGGTTTCCTCCCGACTAGCAACGGCATAAGAGAAGACAGAAAAGAGTGTTAACCCATTCTGACCTGAGATCAGATTCATACGAGGTTTCCACTGGACACACACTGGTCTGATGAACCCATTCTGACCTGAGATCAGATTCTAAAAAATGTCAGTCGTTCTTCGATTTTTTTCAAAAATGGCAGACCTACAAGCTCGTAGCGCGCCACTCGGTGGCGCGCTATGAGCTTGTAGATCTGCTATTTTTCAATAGCTAAAGCATAACATGACGCTAACACCAAAATGGGTTCCCGTTCAGAATGGGATAACATTATACTGTCAGGCCCCAAAATAGCTGTTTCAGCTGAGAACCGTTTTTTCTTATTTTTTTTTAATCCTGTTTGATCCCTATAGATTATACCCCATAGCTGGTTTGACATGTTTGGGTGAAGCCTTTGAGCCTTTGTTCCCAAGAATAGGGACCTGCCTGCCTGTCTCTATCTACTAGCCTCTAGGCTTACTTATCTGCGAAAAGAAAAGCCTGCATGGTCACAACCTAAGACAGAGAAGCATAAAGTAAAGCCTGGTCACAACCTAAGACAGAGAAGCATAAAGTAAAGCCTGGTCACAACGTAAGGCAGAGAAGCATAAAGTAAAGCCTGGTCACAACCTAAGGCAGAGAAGCATAAAGTAAAGCCTGGTCACAACCTAAGGCAGAGAAGCATAAAGTAAAGCCTGGTCACAACCTAAGGCAGAGAAGCATAAAGTAAAGCCTGGTCACAACCTAAGGCAGAGAAGCATAAAGTAAAGCCTGGTCACAACGTAAGACAGAGAAGCATAAAGTAAAGCCTGGTCACAACGTAAGGCAGAGAAGCATAAAGTACAGCCTGGTCACAACGTAAGGCAGAGAAGCATAAAGTAAAGCCTGGTCACAACGTAAGGCAGAGAAGCATAAAGTAAAGCCTGGTCACAACGTAAGGCAGAGAAGCATAAAGTAAAGCCTGGTCACAACGTAAGGCAGAGAAGCATAAAGTAAAGCCTGGTCACAACGTAAGGCAGAGAAGCATAAAGAAAAGCCTGGTCACAACGTAAGACAGAGAAGCATAAAGTAAAGCCTGGTCACAACGTAAGGCAGAGAAGCATAAAGTAAAGCCTGGTCACAACGTAAGGCAGAGAAGCATAAAGTAAAGCCTGGTCACAACGTAAGACAGAGAAGTATAAAGTAAAGCCTGGTCACAACGTAAGGCAGAGAAGCATAAAGTAAAGCCTGGTCACAACGTAAGACAGAGAAGCATAAAGTAAAGCCTTGTCACAACGTAAGGCAGAGAAGCATAAAGTAAAGCCTGGTCACAACGTAAGACAGAGAAGCATAAAGTAAAGCCTGGTCACAACCTAAGACAGAGAAGCATAAAGTAAAGCCTGGTCACAACGTAAGACAGAGAAGCATAAAGTAAAGCCTGGTCACAACGTAAGACAGAGAAGCATAAAGTAAAGCCTGGTCACAACCTAAGGCAGAGAAGCATGAAGTAAAGCCTGGTCACAACGTAAGACAGAGAAGCATAAAGTAAAGCCTGGTCACAACCTAAGGCAGAGAAGCATAAAGAAAAGCCTGGTCACAACCTAAGGCAGAGAAGCATAAAGTAAAGCCTGGTCACAACCTAAGACAGAGAAGCTATCGGCGGTTGTATCCTCCGGAATATCCGTCAGATGTATTTCCCCCAGATACGATATTTTCTCGACCAATCACAACACTTGTTTCATTCGCAGAGAATGTAAACTGATTTGTTAAAGCATCAACGTCATTTCCTTGGGCGATACTTCCGCTAAAATCCTGCAACTTCCGCTGATCGTCTTTTCAGCGTATATAGGTCTTGCCCAGGGGTGGTCTCTATCCCATTCTGACCTGAGATCAGATTCTAAAAAATGTCTTCTACATCCTGACAGTTTTCTGCTAAAAGCTATGTTTCTATGTCAGTCGTTCTTCGATTCTTCAAAAATAGCAGACCTACAAGCTCGTAGCGTGCCACTCGGTGGCCCCCCAGAAGCAAAGATTTGAGTTAAAAACGTTCGCTCTGAAAGTATATAACAATCAAAGATTTGCAGAACATTTCATGGTAGGGGTTCAATGCCTTGCTCAAGGGCACTTCAGCGGCGGTAATTTTAACGTGCCGGTTCCGGGGATACGAACTATAGCGACCTTCACAATATCAAGACCGCGCTCCGCAAACCGTTCGTCCACCGCTGCCCCCAAGAACGATGCAGGAGCGCAAAGCACCAAGGAGTGCGACGATGGAGGGCTCGTCTGAGGAAGACCTAGAGAGAATCAGTGTTGTTTTCGTCGACTAAAACTAAGACTAAAAATGTTCGTCGACTACCTTTTTACACTGACTAAAACTAAATAAAAACTAAATAAAAACGAATCTATGATGACTGAAAACTAAATAAAAACGAATCTATGATGACTGAAACTAAGACAAAATATACTGACAATTTCGTCAACAAATAAAAACTAGACTAAAATGTTAGGAAGGGACTAGTGGACAACTGCGGCGCGTTGTGAGATTGTAGATCTGCTATTTTCAACATGCAACCAAAGTGTAAAATATGTCATTACAACGACATCAAGGCCTGTCAAAACACATTTTAGTCGACTAAATCAACTGTAGATTTAGTCGACTAAAATCGTATGACATTTAGTCGACTAAAACTAGACTAAACACTAGTTCACATTCCAGGTGACTAAAATGTGACTAAAACTAAGTAAACTATTCAAAAGAGACAACGACTAAAACAAAAATAGAAATTTGCTGCCAAAAACAACACTAAAGAGAGAATATATTAAAGCAATAAGCCACAAGGAGTTCTGAGGTTTACGGGGCATTTTATAACGGCTGAGAGGCGTACTGTCGTGAGACACGACGCACGGCGGAGTGAAATAAAAACGTCTGGGATATATTATGAAATTGGCCGCCGACCCCCATCATCAAAAGGCAAGGCAACGGGCTTTATCTTCTCAGGAAACTGAGACGTTTTAATGCTAGTAAACACGCGCTGACCTGCAGGTCTATATCGATCACTCACTGAGAGAGTGTTCTCACATGTTAAAACAGTTTCCGTGCCGGGAATGGATTACTCCAGGTTACTGTCGCTGCCAACCTCGCTAATCCCGCCTTTTGTTTTATGTGTTTAATCCGCTGTATTGTAATAAATAAAAAGAAAATCCGTCTTCGTCGCGGAGATAGAGACTAGATGCATTAGCTTTGATGACGAAACCGGAAATCGTCACATGCTGTGGGCTGCTAGGGCTTCTGGGAAATTGAGGCCAATGGAAATGCATGGGGTGCAACGCCTCATTGAGACGAGTCTTGTGTGCGTCTTCCGGGTTTTGCACCAAGATGGTGGATGATGCGCTCGGATCACAACAAACCACGGGAGCTTTTTTTGCTGGATTTTCGCGGATTAAAAGCCCAAATAATTCAGCGTATGCTCTAAAGGTAATACAACAATCTCGGCAGTGAAGGGGGGTTGATTAAAATGCGGGTTAAGCGTGAAAAACAGTCAATTTAATAGTCCACCTGACCCGGGCAAAGATTTGAGTTATAAACGATCGCTCTGAAAGAATATATATTCAAAAAATCTGCACCGCATTTTCACGATTACGTGTGTGTGCGTGTGTGCGTGCGTGCGTGCATGCGTGAGTGTGTGTGAGTGCGTGTGTGTGTGTGTGTGTGTGTGTGTGTGTGCACGCGTGCATGTGTGTGTGTGTGTGTGTGTGTGTGTGTCCATGACTGTGTTTTGTTGTGGCTTTGCATTGGCTGCACACCAGTGTTGTTTTTGGCAGCAAATTTCTATTTTAGTTTTAGTCATAGTCTTTGGAGTTTGGACTGAAACTTCATTTAGTTTTAGTCACATTTTAGTCACCTGGATTGTCTCAGTGTTATAGTCTATAGTGTTAGTCGACTAAATGTCATAAGATTTTAGTCGACTAAATCTACAGGTGATTTAGTCGACTAAAATGTATTTTGGCGGGTCTTGATGCCGTCGTAATGAGTGTTTTTACACTTGCTGAAAACAACTTGTAGATCTGCTATTTTCAGCATGCAACCAAGTGTAAAATGACTTATACTGGATCTCTTGTCCACTAGTCCCTTAATTCCTAACATTTTAGTCTAGTTTATATTTGTCGACGAAATTGTCAGTATATTTAGTCTTAGTTTTAGTCATCATAGCTTAGTTTTCATTTAGTTTCCATTCGTTTTTGTCAGTGAAAATAGGTAGTCGACGAACATTTTTCGTCTTAGTTTTAGTCGACGAAAACGACACTGCTGCGCACTTGCATTAAAACTGTTCCAGCCGCGTTTGGTTTGAAGTTACATCGAGTACTAGTTATAGAGTACTAGTTATAGAGTACTAGTTATAGAGTACTAGTTATAGAATACTAGTTATAGAGTACTAGTTATAGAGTACTAGTTATATCGATACTCGTCAACCCGTGAGTGTTGAGCATGCCTCTCTGCTGCGTAGGCCTGTAGGGACATTGGACCCTCCCCTTCCCAGTGGCCAGAAGGCATAGCTTTGTCGTTGGTTGGTGTCCCATTGGCCAGAGGAGCCAATCAGATCAGTCGTATCAACTGTAGGCGGCGAAATTAATTGGTCGCGTACATTTCACGAGCGATGTTATAGGTCAGGTTTCACCTGACCAAAAAATTTGCAGATCTACAAGCTCGTAGCGCGGCACTCGAGCTTGTAGATCTGCTATTTTTCAAAAGCTATAAAGTATAACATAATGGTTAAAACACCACAAAAGGGGTTCCCGTTCAGAATGGGGTGATGTAGTAAATATCAAGGAAGAGGAAGAACATCCGAGACTTACTTTATTTCAAGGCAACAATTGCCTTGATTAATGATTCATTTGCCTGATGAAGACCTAGTCAGTCGAAACATTGCAATTTGTTGTCTTTAACCCATTCTGAACGGAAACCCATTTTGGTGTCAGCATCATGTCATGCTTTAGCTATTGAAAAATAGCAGATCTACAAGCTCATATCGCGCCACCGAGTGGCGCGATACGAGCTTGTAGGTCTGCTATTTTTGAAAAAATCAAAAGAACGACTGACATTTTTAGAATCTGATCTCAGGTCAGAATGGGTTAATCATCAGACCAGTGTGTGTCCAGTGGAAACCTCGTATGAATCTGATCTCAGGTCAGAATGGGTTAAAATAAAGTACGTCTCGGAGCTCTACACAAACCGAGACGTACTTTATTTCAAGACAACAATTGCCTTGATTAATGATTAATTTGCCTGATGAAGACCTGGTCGGTCGAAACATTGCAATCTGTTGTCCTTAAAATAAGCTCTTGTCCTCGTCCTTGTTGTCTGCATTGATGCCTGAATATAACATAACAGGCACACAATCTTCTCTGTGAAATACTAAAAGTCATAATCCTTTGGTCCGTTGTATGTGTAGTTAGCATGTTCTCCGCGTGTAGGTATAGGTGCCCTCACGAAAAAACACATGCGTGTTCACATCAGGAGAGGAGAGGACACAGGAAAAACAATAAATAACACTCATCTTTTACTTTCTCTAATAACAACCTAAAACATGAACCTTGGTTGAAAAAAACTAAAGTTGTCCTTTAAAGGTATATTCAGTGATTTCACTCAAAAAACCTTAGGTTTCGTTTTTGGCTGTGGGACCCAGCCTTTCGTCCAATCAGGATAGAGAGTCAAAAACGAAACCTAAGGTTTTTTGACCCCCCCAGGGGTTAACTGGGGACAGGGAGGAACTCCTTATATGGCCAGCACACTCTATAGTAGGGAGGATTATCACAACAAAACAAAAAAATAAGTGATATTTGAATTAAGTGAAATCACTGAATATACCTTTAAAGAACATCGGTTTATGATGATTGCTGCAATGAAAGCTCACTCTCCAAAATAGACTCCTTTTAACCCATTCTGAACGGGAACCCATTTTGGTTTTAGCATCATGTTATGCTTTAGCTATTGAAAAATAGCAGATCTACAAGCTCGTATCGCGCCACCGAGTGGCGCGATACGAGCTTGTAGGTCTGCTATTTTTGAAAAATCGAAGAACGACTGACTTTTTTTTAGAATCTGATCTCAGGTCAGAATGGGTTCGTCAGACCATGAGTGTGTGTCCAGTGGAAACCTCGTATGAATCTGATCTCAGGTCAGAATGGGTTCGTCAGACCATGAGTGTGTGTCCAGTGGAAACCTCGTATGAATCTGATCTCAGGTCAGAATGGGTTAAATGTATGGGGTGCTGTATAGCGTGGACATGACCTTGGGTATAATGTGAAGATATAGTTCTGTGTGTTTCTGTGGAACATATTGGACCACTGAGTGGGTCGGTGTGCGCGGCCAGATGGTGTGATTGCACCACATTAGCCCATTCTGGCCGGGAACCACCTTTTGGTGTTAGCATTATGCTATATGCTTTAAGGCTCTTGGAAAATAGCAGATCTACAAGCTCGTAGCGCGCCACCGAGTGGCGCGCTACGAGCTTGTAGGTCTGCTATTTTTTGAAAAAATCAAAGAACGACTGGCATAGAAACATAGCTTTTTCAGAAAACTGTCAGGATGTAGAAGACGTTTATAGAATCTGATCTCAGGTCAGAATGGAAAACTGTCAGGATGTATAGAAGACATGTTTAGAATCTGATCTCAGGTCAGAATGGTAAACTGTCAGGATGTAGAAGACATGTTTTAGAATCTGATCTCAGGTCAGAATGGGAAACTGTCAGGATAGTAGAAGACATATTTAGAATCTGATCTCAGGTCAGAATGGAAAACTGTCAGGATGTAGAAGACATCTTTAGTATCTGATCTCAGGTCAGAATGGAAAACTGTCAGGATGTAGAAGACATGTTTTATAATCTGATCTCAGGACAGAATGGAAAACTGTCAGGATGTATAGAAGACATGTTTAGAATCTGATCTCAGGTCAGAATGGAAAACTGTCAGGATGTATAGAAGACATGTTTAGAATCTGATCTCAGGTCAGAATGGATTAGTCTGCATCTCGTCTGCGCTGCAGCATATGGGAAGGCAAATATGGCTTCGGATAGATGTGCGTGCACGTGCACACGCAACTGTGTGTGTGTGTGTGTGTGCGTGTGCATGATGTCCGTGCACGTGCACACGCAACAGTGTGTGTGTGTGTGTGCATGATGTCCGTGCTCGTGCACACGCAACAGTGTGTGTGTGTGCATGATGTCCGTGCACGTGCACACGCAACAGTGTGTGTGTGTGTGTGTGTGTGTGTGTGCATGATGTCTGTGCACGTGCACACGCAACAGTGTGTGTGTGTGTGTGTGTGTGTGTGTGTGTGTGTGTGTGTGTGTGTGTGTGTGTGCATGATGGCCGTCCGCTCCGCGCAATGTGTGTCCTGAACACATTTTTGGAACGCCAGTTACGTCTCAATTATCCTGGATTAGATGCTAATTAAGTGATCTGTTTCTTGGTGCTAATGCATACATTATGCAGTCTTTGTATCGTACCCTTAACCCATTCTGACCTGAGATCAGATTCATACGAGGTTTCCACTGGACACACACTACTGGTCTGATTAACCCATTCTGACCTGAGATCAGATTCTATAAAAATGTCAGTCGCTCTTCGATTATTCAAGAAATAGCAGACCTACAAGCTCGTAGCGCGCCACTCGGTGGTGCGCTACGAGCTTGTAGATCTGCTATTTTTCAATAGCTAAAGCATAACATGATGCTATAACACCAAAATGGGTTCCCGTTCAGAATGGGTTATGTACCTTTAGCTTTCGGCATACTAACAGTGATGCATTATAATATTTACTTTCACCCTAATCTTCTTTAAAACAACCCAATACCAAGTTACTTGAGAAATAAACTGTGTGGTATGTGTGTAGACCTCAAAGCAAAGACGAAAAAGTGCAGTATTTGCCGTAATTTAACCCATTCTGACCTGAGATCAGATTCAGATATGAGGTTTCCACTGGACACACACTACTGGTCTGATTTTACATTATTCTTCAGCTTTCATGAATCTAAACTGTAAGTACATTCATACATCATACTTCCAGCTGGAATTGAGTGAGTTCACGTGGGATTTCGTCTCTCTGGCCTAATGGAGCAAAACAAGGTTGTTTGAATATCACGTTCAACAATGTTGTTGTTAACTTTTGTTTTTTAATCATCAGACCAGTGTGTGTCTACTATAGTGGAAACCTCGTATGAATCTGATCTCTGGTCAGAATGGGTTAAAGAATGTGCATGCATTGGACTCTTATCACCGTATTTCAAACTCCCCTCAAAACCCACCTGTTTAGGCAGGCCTATGTGACTGTGTGACCTCTGTGTCCTCTGCTGCAAGCTGTGCCCAGTTTATTTTTTTATTTTGCTTTTTAAACTGTGTTCTTGTACTTCTTTTAATCTGTACGGCGACCTTGAGTGCCCTGAAAGGTGCCTTATGAATAAAATGTATTATTATTATTAGTATTATTATTCCTCACAGAAACCCTTCAGTTTGTATAACTCTCTGAGTTACAGACCCATAAGGGTTCCATTTGGTTACAAACTATTAGGTAGGTGCTGGGACTCCCTCAAGGACCTTTGGGGGTCCCCAGACCCCACTTTGGGAATCACTGTCCTATACATCCCCACCATGGTCCAGGTGGAGGTCAGAAACGTGCGTGCGTGCGTGCGTGCGTGCGTGCGTGCGTGTGTGCGTGCGTGCGTGCATGCATGCGTGCGTGCGTGCGTGCAAGGTTATGCCATGGTAGCATCAGTTTCAAAACTTTCACATGGAGGTTTGGGTGGAATTACCCTCCACAAGGTCTCTTCACAGCCCTCCCTCTCCCTCTCCCTCTCCCTCTCTCTCTCTCTCTCTCTCTCTCTCTCTCTCTCTCTCTCTCTCTCTCTCTCTCTCTCGCTCTCGCTCTCCCTCTCTCTCTCTCTCTCGCTCTGTTTTCCTCTAATTAGTTCATTAAAACAAACAAATGTGTCTGAAACCTTGACACTAACTCAGCCCTGCAAGCACTGTAGGCCAAACAGGGCAGCTATTATTGTGTGTGTGTGTGTGTGTGTGTGTGTGTGTGTGTGTGTGTGTGTGTGTGTGTGTGTGTGTGTGTGTGTGTGTGTGTGTGTGTGTGTGTGTGTGTGTGTGTGTGTGTGTGTGATATATAACCCATTCTGACCTGAGATCAGATTCAAAAAATGTCTTCTACATCCTGACCAGTTTTCTGAAAACGCCATGTTTCTATGTCAGTCGTTCTTGGATTAAAAAAAAAAATAGCAGACCTACAAGCTCGTAGCGCGCCACTCGGTGGCGCGCTATGAGCTTGTAGATCTGCTATTTTTCAATAGCTAAAGCATGGCATAATGCTAACACCAAAAGGGGTTCCCGCCCAGAATGGGATAACCTATAACATTACGAGGAGAGAAAAAGTGAAATCCTAAGCACTTTTATCTCTTTGTGATGCCAGCGAAGCACCTGACGGGTGGCTTTAACAGCCCTCATGACCCTCCATGCTCTTTCACTGCAACTCCAATTTCAGGCTTGATTCACTGCGACATCCAGCACTATAACCTCGCCCTGGCACTTTCCTGAGCCGTAGATTAGAGGCAGAGAGCAAGAAATATGCCGAATAAAGCTGCTCCAGGTTAATGACAGGATAGAGTGTAGCAATTATAATTGGGTTCATTTTTAACCCCCCCCCCAAAATATAGCTTCCAATAGCTTTGGAATAATATATTTTTATGTCACGATTTTGCAACCCGTTTTTCTGTGACTTCAGCACCATGGACAGCTAAAAGTTACTTCAGCACCATGGACAGCTAAAAGTTACTTCAGCACCATGGACAGCTAAAAGTTACTTCAGCACCATGGACAGCTAAAAGTTACTTCAGCACCATGGACAGCTACAAGTTACTTCAGCACCATGGACAGCTACAAGTTACTTCAGCACCATGGACAGCTACAAGTTACTTCAGCACCATGGACAGCTACAAGTTACTTCAGAACCATGGACAGCTACAAGTTACTTCAGCACCATGGACAGCTACAAGTTACTTCAGCACCATGGACAGCTACAAGTTACTTCAGCACCATGGACAGCTAAAAGTTACTTCAGCACCATGGACAGCTACAAGTTACTTCAGCACCATGGACAGCTACAAGTTACTTCAGCACCATGGACAGCTACAAGTTACTTCAGCACCATGGACAGCTAAAAGTTACTTCAGCACCATGGACAGCTAAAAGTTACTTCAGCACCATGGACAGCTAAAAGTTACTTCAGAACCATGGACAGCTAAAAGTTACTTCAGCACCATGGACAGCTAAAAGTTACTTCAGCACCATGGACAGCTACAAGTTACTTCAGCACCATGGACAGCTACAAGTTACTTCAGCACCATGGACAGCTACAAGTTACTTCAGCACCATGGACAGCTAAAAGTTACTTCAGCACCATGGACAGCTACAAGTTACTTCAGCACCATGGACAGCTACAAGTTACTTCAGCACCATGGACAGCTACAAGTTACTTCAGCACCATGGACAGCTAAAAGTTACTTCAGCACCATGGACAGCTACAAGTTACTTCAGCACCATGGACAGCTAAAAGTTACTTCAGCACCATGGACAGCTAAAAGTTACTTCAGCACCATGGACAGCACTGTAGCTGTAACCATGGTTCAATAGTAACTGTAGCTGTCCATGGTTCTGAAGTCACTGTAGCTTTTAGTCCATAGCACACATTACAGTTGCCACTCGATCCTGTAGGTTTACACTCTATAACCTCAAACGAATTAGACCGTTCCTCACCCAGGAATCAGCCCAGCTCCTAATCCAGACAACAGTCTTGTCAAAACTTGACTATTGTAACTCCCTCCTTACTGGCCTACCGGCATGCACACTTAAGCCTCTCCAGCTGATCCAAAATGCCGCAGCTCGCTTTGGTCTTCAACCAGACAAAATTATCACATGTCTCCCCCCTTCTCCGCTCCCTCCTTTGCCCCAAAATGTCCTCTCAGTACAGGGCCCTGTTGCATGGAATGGCCTTCCTCGGCGCATAAGGGATTGTGCTACATTTCCCTGTTTTAAAAACAATCTGATTTTTTTTTTTGCTTGAAAACCAAAGCTGCAACCATTCATGATTATTTAGGTGTATTTTTATTTTCATGCTGTGTTCCCTATATGTAATGTCATGTAAATGTATTCCACTGTTTGACTGTCTGTTAGCAATGTATTTACATCCATGTGATGTCCATTAATAATTATGCATTGTCCAAATAAAGTAAAGTAAAGCCAAGTGTGGTGCAGATCGGAGTTATGTGCCTTGCTTAAAGGTAATGTATGCCCATTCATGACATTTTGCTAGCATGTCTAGGGATTTAAATTTGCAAAACAGAGGAGAAGAGGTTTCACTTGCGCAAAAACATTATTCCATTACAGTTTAACTAACTACGGTGTAGAATTTTCACAATTTGTTTTATTTTATTAAATATATTGGCTCGGCAATTATGTTAATAATCATTTCAATGTATTTGGCCTTACTCTATATGTGCGTGGCCAATGTACTTTATTTCATGTAATATCGTGGTCTATTCATCTTAATTTGTCTTACCCAAGATTGGTATGAATTCTACTTAATTTAACCCATATTGAACGGGAAACCCTTTTGGTGTTTTAAGCATTATGTTGTGCTTTAGCTATTGAAAAATAGCAGAACTACAAGCTCATAGCGCGGCACCGAGTGGCGCGCAAAATGTGGTGCAAATCTTTGAATATATATTCTTTCAGAGAGAACGGGGGGGGGGGGGGGTCCCTATAGAACTACATATATTCAGTGCGGCCAAATACACATAATTCTGGGTGTCCTTGACATTGACATGAAAATGTTTGATAACGCCTGACACATAGAAA
>NC_139706.1:49442263-49537263 GCF_964188405.1 Protomyctophum parallelum | reverse complement strand
TACAGTGATAAATGTGACCACGCAGACGTTAACATGAGGCTACAGTGAGAAATGTGACCATGCAGACGTTAACATGAGGCTACAGTGAAATGTGACCATACAGACGTTAACATGAGGCTACAGTGAGAAATGTGACCATACAGACGTTAACATGAGGCTACAGTGCCAGAGAAAAGCGTGACATAAGCAAAGAAGAAGAGCCTAAATCTGTTATCATTCGAGAGAAGATGTGTACCCCTGATATAGAGCTACTTGCTATATCTCTAAGACCACCATATCTGCCTAGGGAGTTTCCCCAGATATTCATTACGTTAGTGTACATCCACCCAAGAGCTAACGAAAAGAATGCATGTGAGCAGATACACCAGGTTACACAAAAGTTACAACTAATCTCCCCGGATGCACCGAATATTATAATCGGTGACATGAACCATTGCTCGTTAAAAAACACATTAAGAGACTTCCACCAGCACGTTACATGTCCTACTAGGGGCAGTAAGATTCTAGACCTGTGCTACAGTAATGTGAAAAATGCATATAAATCACTACCCCTCCCGCCCCTGGGTGCTTCTGACCACAATTGTGTGCACCTCATTCCTATCTACCGCACCGCATTACAAAGGGGTAAAGTGCAGTGCATTCGCTATAAGAACTGGAAGGATGATGATGCCTGTCAGACTCTCCAGGGTCTCCTTGACTCGACGGATTGGGACATGTTTGTTGAATCATCCACTGACATTGACGAGTTGACTGATGTTGTCACTAGTTGGACCTCATACTGTGAAAGCATTGTTATCCCCACTAAATGTGTCAAAGTGTATCCCAACTCCAAGCCATGGGTATCTAAGTCCCTCAAAGCACTTCTTCAACGGAAGAACAGAGCCTTTAAGGTGGGGAACCTTGAAGAACTACACAATTTGCAAAAAGAAATTAAAAGAGAAGTCAGGGCTGGTAAAATGAAGTACAAAAACAAAATTGAAGCTCAACTCAAATCAAACAACCTGGGCTCTGCCTGGGCAGGGATGAAAACAATTACAGGGGTGAAAGAGGGAGAAAGGAAAAAGGTTGAGCTGCCCAACTTTACCTCTGATCATCAATTGGCTCAGAGCCTCAATGATTTCTATACCAGATTTGATGTCCATGACTTCAGCAGTAACCATTGCGTGTTAAGGAACAGTCTGCAGTCAGCCCCCCCTTTAAAACCCTTTTTTGATGAACAGAGTGTCATCAAGTCCTTTAAAGGCTGTAAGCCTGGGGAAAGTCCCGGCCCAGACAATATTGGGGGTCACCTGATAAAGACTTGCGCTGAACAACTAGGCCCTATCTTTATTATATATTTAATCTATCTCTTTTCCAGCAGAAGGTCCCATCCCTCTGGAAACAGTCCACCATAGTTCCGGTGGCCAAGAGCAATAAGCCCCAAACGCTCAATGATTTCAGGCCTGTTGCTCTAACTTCCCTGATCATGAAACTATTTGAAAAACTAATCAAGTCCGAGCTTGTGGCAAAAACTGAGCGCTTACTGGACCCCCTCCAGTCTGCGTAAAGGGCTGGAAGGGGTGTTCAAGATGCACTTGCCACCTTATTGAATCTCCTACACAAACACCTTGAAGGTAGTAAAACCCATGCTAGGCTGCTTTTTATTGATTTTTCCTCAGCATTTAATACCATACAGCCCCATGTCTTGGTTGATAAACTGGTTAACTCCTTTGGTGTAGATCCCTGTCTGGTGGGCTGGATTCTTGACTTCTTAACCAACAGATCTCAACGTGTAAGGGTTAATGAAATACTGTCTAGCTTCCTGACATCTTCTACTGGCTCGCCCCAGGGTTGTGTTTTATCTGCCTTTCTTTACATTCTTTATACCAACGATTGTGTTAGCCATTTCCAAAATAGATTCATCATTAAATACGCTGACGACTCGGTCATCGTCAGCCTGCTTGACAATGATGAGAACTGTCACGGGCAAGTGGTAGATGACTTTCTATCCTGGTGTGACAACGCCTTCTTGCAGCTTAATGTTTCAAAAACAAAAGAGCTATGCATAGATTTTAGACGTTCCCCACAATCCCCCCAGAAGAGTGTTGTCAACGGACAGACTGTAGATATTGTGCCCAGCTACAAGTATCTAGGCACAATTATTGATGACAAACTGAAATTCGACCTAAATACTGATGTGATGCAAAAAAAGGTCAACAACGCCTGTACTGCCTAAGGAAATTGGCTAAGTTCAATGTCGACAAGACTCTGATGAAACTGTTTTACAGTGCCTACATCGAGTCCGTCATTTCTTTCTCCATTATCTGTTGGTATGGTAATCTCTGCATCAGAGACAAAAATTCCCTAGGGAGAATTGTAAAAGTGGCCTCTAAAATCATTGGCTCACAAATGAACGGCCTAGACCAGATCTTTAAGAAACAGGTACTTAACAAAGCCCTGTGTATCCGATCTGATGCTGCTCACCCACTATACGGAGAGTACATCCTTCTCCCATCCGGCCTTCGCTTGCGAGCCCCTTATTGTGCCACAAAAAACAGGCACAAACATTCCTTTGTCCCGGTCTCTATTCACACACTGAATGCTGCTGTGCGTAGATCGAGGATATAACCTTATGATGAGCACTTTTACTTTTTACTTTTTACTGTATTATCTTGTGCCTATGTCTATGCACACGCACTTTTATGACCTATCGCATAGCACTTTAAACGCCTGCACTTTAATGGTTGTGTGCACCTTTTACTCTGGTATCCGCTATGTGAACTGTTTGTTGTCTGTACTGTTTCATTTATTGTTTAATGTACTGTCTATGCTGCAACCCAATTTGCCCTTCGGGGACACTAAATAAACTTGAACCTTGAACCTTGAAGCCCTCATCCGGTCGACCCGGAAGGAAGTGATTGCCCTCCAAATTGTCGCGCCTGCAGGCTCGCTCACGGCCATGCTCTGCCACCCCGGAGTATTACTATGCATAGCGCGGCCTCAAATTAATGTTAAACACGGTCCTCTATCTCAATCTGAGCACGAGGATATTTTGGATATTCGATGACTATACCCACACCATGGGAGCCACCGCCCACCGGAGGATGCTGCTAGGAAATAAAATATTAATAATTCTGGATTGAATTACATTAACACATTTTGGGGCGGGAACCCCTGTTGGTGTTTTAAGCATTATGTTCTACTTTAGCTATTGAAAAATAGTGAAAATGTGGCGCAAATCTTTGAATATATATTTCAGGGCGAACATTTTTAACTAAAATATTGGCTTCTGGTGGGGGGGGGGTCCCTGGAACAACATATTTTCAGATATAGGGTCTGTGGCCAAATACAGATAATTCTGGGGGTCCTTGAGATGAAAAGGGTTGAGCACCGCTGACATAGAAACATGGGTTTTTCAGATTTTTTTCAACTAGATCCCCTACAATGTATCTTGGGCTTACACCCAACGACACCTGAATTTAACAGATTTAAGAGAATCCTGAATATACTATGGCACTGTGCTAGGTTGTCAACACTACAATGTTGGATTGGGGATGTTGTTCCATCTGTATGGAGTTGGCTCCATAATGTTCTACAACTGCTCCCACTAGAACGGCTCACACATGTTCTCCAAGGAGACATGGATGGGTTCTACTTGGTTTGGGGCCCAGTTGTGGAACACATGGGAGGAGAATACGCAGAAATATTATCAAGAGGTTTGGGCAAATTAAGGAACTATTCATGTTAAGAACAAAGGCTTTATGATTTCTAAAACTACATGAATGATTATATAAGTAGTAAGAAGAAGATGATGTATGTATGTATGTATGTATGTATGTATGTATGTCGGTTAGTCTGTATGTATATGTGAGTCATGTGTCGGTTTGTACAAAAATGAAAAATAAAATGATTGAAAGAAAGATCTTTTTCAGGATTTAGAAGCCTTTTTCTTAATCGACTTCATTCCAAAATGGGTTGAACAAACCCAAGTCTGCATGGATTGGCATGGATTAGATTGGGTGAATCATCTCTTCTCTTCCCATCCAGCCTCCCACCTCCATCCTGTGGTGTCTGGCTCTGTGCCCTGTTCCCTGTCCCCATCCCCATCCTGTGGTGTCTGGCTCTGTGCCCTGTTCCCTGTCCCCATCCCCATCCTGTGGTGTCTGGCTCTGTTCCCTGTCTCCCTGTCTCCCTTCCATCTGATCAGTCTCTGCGGTAAACATCATGATTAATCCATTTTGGGCAGGAACCCCTTTTGGTGTTTTAAGCATTACGTTATGCTTTATAGCTATTGAAAAATAGCAGACCCTACAAGCTCATAGCGCGCCACCGAGTGGCGCGCTATGAGCTTGTAGCGTCTGCTATTTTTTGAAAAATCGAAGACACTTTTTTAGAATCTGATATCTCAGGTCAGAATGGGTTGATATAATGAAACTGTCAGGATGTAATAGAATTTTTTTTAGAATCTGATCTCAGGTCAGAATGGGTTAACATGATTGCCCATTATCACATGCCTCCCACACACAAAAGGAGTGTGTGTGTGTGTGTGTGTGGGGGGGGGGGGGGGTGATTGCACATGCATGCAAATACTCAAGAGTCTAGAAACTCAACCTCTTCAGACTCCATTGTAGCACAGCACTTAGAGACGTATGGACTGGCTTAACCATTATATTAAACGTTAGCTATTGAAAAATAGCAGATCTACAAGCTCGTAGCGCGGCACCGAGTGGCGCGCTACGAGCTCGTAGGTCTGCTATTTTTGAAAAATCGTGAAAATGTGGCACAAATGTGGAATATATATATTCTTCAGAGCTATAACGTTTTTAACTCAAATCTTTGCTTCTGGGGAGTGGGGTCCGTGGAACAACATATTTTTAAATGGCGGTCTTTTTTTTTAGAAAACTGTCAGGATTTAGAAGCCATTTTTTGTAGAATCTGGCCTCAGGTCTATAGGGCGGGAACCCCTTTTGGTGTTTAACAATTATTTTAAACTTTAGCTATTGAAAAAATAGCAGATCTACAAGCTCGTAGCGCGCCACTCGTAGGTCTTCTATTTTTGGAAAAAATCGTGAAAATGTGGCACAAATTTGGAATAATTATATATTCTTCGGGGCGGACGTTTTTAACTCAATGGCGGTCGGGCGGCCAATTACATTATATTTTCAATTACATTATATTTTCAATTACATTATATTTTCAATTACATTATATTTTCAATTACATTATATTTTCAATTACATTATATTTTCAATTACATTATATTTTCAATTACATTATATTTTCAATTACATTATATTTTCAATTACATTATATTTTCAATTACATTATATTTTCAATTACATTATATTTTCAATTACATTATATTTTCAGGGCTCCTTGACCTGAAATAGTTTGAGAACCCACTGACATTAGATGTCAGGATTTAGAAGCCATATTTGTAGAATCTGATCTCAGGTCAGAATGGGTTAACTGGCATGTAGGAGCTGTCCAGAAGGACAGAGAGACGTAACACCTCCATGAAACGCTCCCACAACCACTGTTATTATTACACCTTCAGCTGTGTTTACCCGGCATGATGTCTGCCGCGTAAAAAGCTCTGTTTAACCCATTCTGAACGGTGAACCCATTTTGGTGTCAGCATCATGTTATGCTTTAGCTATTGAAAAATAGCAGATCTACAAGCTCATAGCGCGCCACCGAGTGGCGCGCTACGAGCTTGTAGGTCTGCTATTTTTGAACGACTGACATTTTTTTAGAATCTGATCTCAGGTCAGAATGGGTTATAGTCCCTGTCAATATAGTGATCCCACGGTTCCAGCCAGGGTAATACACAGCGTTGATCATGGGGGGTATAAAGCCATGGTGATTTCTGGATGATTGTATGTGGTTTGTATCTTTGAGCCTGGTTGCTTTCTGCTCCTCAGTGTTGTAAAACTTTAAGTACTGGACCCTCGTCTGGTTCTGACAGACTGGTATAGTGTGTGCAGGCTGGGTGGTGTGTGGTTCTGACAGACAGGTAGTGTGTGGTTCTGGGTGGTGTGTGGTTCTGACAGACTGGTAGTGTGTGGTTCTGGGAGGTGTGTGGTTCAGACAGACTGGTAGTGTGTGGTTCTGGGTGGTGTGTGGTTCTGACAGACAGGTAGTGTGTGCAGGCTGGGTGGTGTGTGGTTCTGACAGACTGGTAGTGTGTGCAGGCTGGGTGGTGTGTGGTTCTGACAGACTGGTAGTGTGTGGTTCTGGGTGGTGTGTGGTTCTGACAGACAGGTAGTGTGTGGTTCTGGGTGGTGTGTGGTTCTGACAGACAGGTAGTGTGTGGTTCTGGGTGGTGTGTGGTTCTGACAGACAGGTAGTGTGTGCCGGCTGGGTGGTGTGTGGTTCTGACAGACAGGTAGTGTGTGGTTCTGGGTGGTGTGTGGTTCTGACAGACAGACAGGTAGTGTGTGGTTCTGGGTGGTGTGTGGTTCTGACAGACAGGTATAGTGTGTGCAGGCTGGGTGGTGTGTGGTTCTGACAGACGGGTAGTGTGTGGTTCTGGGTGGTGTGTGGTTCAGACAGACTGGTAGTGTGTGCAGGCTGGGTGGTGTGTGGTTCAGACAGACTGGTAGTGTGTGGTTCTGGGTGGTGTGTGGTTCTGACAGACGGGTAGTGTGTGGTTCTGGGTGGTGTGTGGTTCAGACAGACTGGTAGTGTGTGCAGGCTGGGTGGTGTGTGGTTCAGACAGACGGGTAGTGTGTGGTTCTGGGTGGTGTGTGGTTCAGACAGACTGGTAGTGTGTGCAGGCTGGGTGGTGTGTGGTTCAGACAGACTGGTAGTGTGTGCAGGCTGGGTGGTGTGTGGTTCTGACAGAACCAGGCTGGGTGGTGTGTGGTTCTGACAGACTGGTAGTGTGTGGTTCTGGGTGGTGTGTGGTTCTGACAGACAGGTAGGTGGTGTGTGGTTCTGACAGACAGGTATAGTGTGTGCAGGCTGGGTGGTGTGTGGTTCTGACAGACAGGTAGTGTGTGGTTCTGGGTGGTGTGTGGTTCTGGGTGGTGTGTGGTTCTGGGTAGTGTGTGGTTCTGGGTGGTGTGTGGTTCTGGGTGGTGTGTGGTTCTGGGTAGTGTGTGGTTCTGGGTGGTGTTTGACAATCCGGTTGAAGTATTCCTTTGGTACGGCGACAGTGGTGTCGACAGGCCCGGGAGAACAATAACGCGACACGAGACAGTATCACACCAAAGGTTCACAAAGTTTATTAAACACACAACAGGAACATTATATAGAGCTGGATCCCAACTGACGTGACCACGAGATATCAGACATAATAACCGTTAATAACTGCAGCAAAGCTGACCTCGCTGTCTGAGATGTCTCTCGTATAGCCTATAACGATAAAGTATGCTACAGTTCAGGCAGTTACACGATACATATCAAGGACACTGTGATCTCACGTACAGTATAAAGTACACAGCCGTGGGCGATCAGATTCTAACACACAAGATAAAATGGTGAGTGGCAGCAGTGGCGATTCTTTGCTCACAAACTGCACGCGGCTCACATCCGCGATGCACTGCGCAGAAAGCATGGAAGACTGATGTGTATATTACAGGAAACTCCCGTTAAACTGTCCAAGAAACTCCGGTAAACTCCTGTGGTGGGAATAATTCATAACACTAAATAGTATTGATTAATTGAATGTGGCCCACTAGTAGAAGGGGGATTGTATAACCTACTGAGTACCACCTGTTCCCCCTCCGACAAAGTGCGACAGATGCAGTCACCTTCTCACCAGATCTAGTTACAAATAGAACTGCACTCTGTCGAGTGCATACTTGCTTGTTGCACACTAGTAGGCCATAAATGGCCAACTAGTGCGCAAGCAGAGCGCGCAGGTACTTTCGACCGCTGTAAACTGTTAAATCTCAGTATATAGTTTCTCACATGAGATTATATTTTAGTTATTAAAGAGTTATGCTTTTTGGCTTTTGTGTAAAGCCTATTTGTACGTCTCTGAATGTTCTGATTAATTGACAATGGTGGACTATTGTAAACAACTGTAATGCCATGGTGTCGCCCACTCACAGTGGATGTATTGAGTTGTGCTTGAAATGTACCTATTCTGCAAATTGTTAATAAATACTTCAATGAATCAATGAATCAATCAATGGAATAGAACAGAATAGAATACAGACACGACTCTCTAATACTGTACAATAATCGAGGAGCTGTATTATGATGAAAGGCTAAAAGTAGGCTACCATTGGTACTGCCATTTTATGCTTATGCAAGAAAAACAGCAAATCTGTGCCTGGTTTGCTGGGACCAGATTACACAAATGACCATATTTCTTACGTCATCATTAAGAGCTAGTCATACATATACACACCACGTACTCTGGTCCCAGCAGATCAGGCATCATTCATCATTGCTATTTTATTTTTTACTGATTATGTATATAGTATACGTATGACTAGCTCTCAATGATGACTTGATTGATTGATTGATTGATTGAAATATTTATTAACAGTTTGTAGAATTTACAGTACATTTTAAGCACAAACTCAATACAAAGACTGTCAACTGTGAGTGGACGACCCAATTAAGCATTACACTTGTTTACAACAGGGTCCACATTGTTCAATTCATCAAAACATTTAAAGACATACAGACATTTAGAGACATACAAATAGACATTTCTATGTAGCTAAAGTACAGAACAGGAATTCATCATATGGGAAGCAAAAAAGGGAAAAGATACAATATACAGTGAGGGAAAATGACGTAAGACATACGTATACATATACATATACTATATAGAGTGTGTAGTTGTAAGTTGATTAGCGGTATACTGTGGTTACTTTGCGCCAAAAGCCGTGACAGCCAACCCGCCATTTTATGCTTATGCAAGAAAAACAGCAAATCTGTGCCTGGTTTGCTGGGACCAGATTACACAAATTAATGACCATATTTCTTACGTCATCATTGAGAGCTAGTCATACACATACACACCACGTACTCTGGTCCCAGCAGATCAGGCACAATTTGCTATTTTATTTTTACTGATTATGTATATAGTATACCTATGACTAGCTCTCAATGATGACGTAAGAAATATGGTCATTTATGTGATCTGGTCCCAGCAAAACAGGCACAGATTTGATGTTTTTTTGCATACACATCAAATGGCGGGTTGGCTGTCACGGTGAAAGAGACTGGGCGAAATGATTACTTGCGCGCTCTGCTTGCGCAAGTAAATAGAGTAAACTAGACTGCACCTATAAGCTAAACCTGCATGTCCCTGTAAGGATGTGTTCCATCTGTTGGTACCTAAACAAGACCTATTATGTAAGGATGTGTTGAATGACCATCTGTTGGTAAACAAGACCTATTATGTAAGGATGTGTTGAATGACCATCTGTTGGTAAACAAGACCTATTATGTAAGGATGTGTTGAATGACCATCTGTTGGTAAACAAGACCTATTATGTAAGGATGTGTTGAATGACCATCTGTTGGTAAACAAGACCTATTATGTAAGGATGTGTTGAATGACCATCTGTTGGTAAACAAGACCTATTATGTAAGGATGTGTTGAATGACCATCTGTTGGTAAACAAGACCTATTATGTAAGGATGTGTTGAATGACCATCTGTTGGTAAACAAGACCTATTATGTAAGGATGTGTTGAATGGCCATCTGTTGGTAAACAAGACCTATTATGTAAGGATGTGTTGAATGGCCATCTGTTGGTACCTAAACAAGACCTATTATGTAAGGATGTGTTGAATGGCCATCTGTTGGTACCTAAACAAGACCTATTATGTAAGGATGTGTTGAATGGCCATCTGTTGGTACCTAAACAAGACCTATTATGTAAGGATGTGTTGAATGGCCATCTGTTGGTACCTAAACAAGACCTATTATGTAAGGATGTGTTGAATGACCATCTGTTGGTAAACAAGACCTATTATGTAAGGATGTGTTGAATGACCATCTGTTGGTACCTAAACAAGACCTATTATGTAAGGATGTGTTGAATGGCCATCTGTTGGTACCTAAACAAGACCTATTATGTAAGGATGTGTTGAATGACCATCTGTTGGTACCTAAACAAGACCTATTATGTAAGGATGTGTTGAATGACCATCTGTTGGTACCTAAACAAGACCTATTATGTAAGGATGTGTTGAATGACCATCTGTTGGTACCTAAACAAGACCTATTATGTAAGGATGTGTTGAATGACCATCTGTTGGTACCTAAACAAGACCTATTATGTAAGGATGTGTTGAATGACCATCTGTTGGTACCTAAACAAGACCTATTATGTAAGGATGTGTTGAATGACCATCTGTTGGTACCTAAACAAGACCTATTATGTAAGGATGTGTTGAATGACCATCTGTTGGTACCTAAACAAGACCTATTATGTAAGGATGTGTTGAATGACCATCTGTTGGTACCTAAACAAGACCTATTATGTAAGGATGTGTTGAATGACCATCTGTTGGTAAACAAGACCTATTATGTAAGGATGTGTTGAATGACCATCTGTTGGTAAACAAGACCTATTATGTAAGGATGTGTTGAATGACCATCTGTTGGTAAACAAGACCTATTATGTAAGGATGTGTTGAATGACCATCTGTTGGTAAACAAGACCTATTATGTAAGGATGTGTTGAATGACCATCTGTTGGTAAACAAGACCTATTATGTAAGGATGTGTTGAATGACCATCTGTTGGTAAACAAGACCTATTATGTAAGGATGTGTTGAATGACCATCTGTTGGTAAACAAGACCTATTATGTAAGGATGTGTTGAATGACCATCTGTTGGTAAACAAGACCTATTATGTAAGGATGTGTTGAATGACCATCTGTTGGTAAACAAGACCTATTATGTAAGGATGTGTTGAATGACCATCTGTTGGTAAACAAGACCTATTATGTAAGGATGTGTTGAATGACCATCTGTTGGTAAACAAGACCTATTATGTAAGGATGTGTTGAATGACCATCTGTTGGTAAACAAGACCTATTATGTAAGGATGTGTTGAATGACCATCTGTTGGTAAACAAGACCTATTATGTAAGGATGTGTTGAATGACCATCTGTTGGTAAACAAGACCTATTATGTAAGGATGTGTTGAATGACCATCTGTTGGTAAACAAGACCTATTATGTAAGGATGTGTTGAATGACCATCTGTTGGTAAACAAGACCTATTATGTAAGGATGTGTTGAATGACCATCTGTTGGTAAACAAGACCTATTATGTAAGGATGTGTTGAATGACCATCTGTTGGTAAACAAGACCTATTATGTAAGGATGTGTTGAATGACCATCTGTTGGTAAACAAGACCTATTATGTAAGGATGTGTTGAATGACCATCTGTTGGTAAACAAGACCTATTATGTAAGGATGTGTTGAATGACCATCTGTTGGTAAACAAGACCTATTATGTAAGGATGTGTTGAATGACCATCTGTTGGTAAACAAGACCTATTATGTAAGGATGTGTTGAATGACCATCTGTTGGTACCTAAACAAGACCTATTATGTAAGGATGTGTTGAATGACCATCTGTTGGTACCTAAACAAGACCTATTATGTAAGGATGTGTTGAATGACCATCTGTTGGTACCTAAACAAGACCTATTATGTAAGGATGTGTTGAATGACCATCTGTTGGTACCTAAACAAGACCTATTATGTAAGGATGTGTTGAATGACCATCTGTTGGTACCTAAACAAGACCTATTATGTAAGGATGTGTTGAATGACCATCTGTTGGTAAACAAGACCTATTATGTAAGGATGTGTTGAATGACCATCTGTTGGTACCTAAACAAGACCTATTATGTAAGGATGTGACTGTCTGTCTGTCTGTTGTTACCGATGTGGACATCAGTGCCCTTTCAATATAAGTGTGTGTGTGGATTAAACGCGGAGGCTGGGAGGCAGTGATGCTCACCATTCTGTTTTTCTCAGAAACTATGAATATAAAAAGAGTGGAGTTTGAATCCTGACCCTGGAGTCCTGCTGCAATTCACTGTCTACTCTTCATCTAGTGGCATTAAAGGACCACTTCATCACTTCACATAAAATGGCACGATTCTTTCCCACTCATTCTGTGTCTGATAGGAGGGGCTGTGGGCAGTTTAGAAACCGTCTTCCAGTGACATCATCATTATAGGCAGATTATTTTTTTAAACAAGATTTTTTTTTTACAAAAATCTTTAGATTTTCCTTATCGTGAGAACGATGGCTTCCATTTTCACTTTGTAACTTTTCAGGACTAGAAAGCCTGCAGTTCCTAAATCGTTTTCTGTTTAAAGTGGATATTTGTCTTTGCTTCTAGGGGTCCCTGGAACGTTGGACCTACACATCATCTCTTTCATTGGGTGGTCCTCAATCTGGGTGGTCCTTCTGGGTGGTCCTAAATATGGGTGGTCCTCAATCTGTTTTTGAATTCTTCAGATTATGTGGATGTTTCCATACTTACTTTATCAGCCCAAAATGGAACAAAAATGTGCAAAGTGCAATCTAATTTACATAATTTATGGATGAGTCCGTTATTTCTATGGAAGGTGCTCTCAGAGAGTTGAAGTGCACAGGATGTGATTTTGTTTGTTGTTTTTATACTTCATATGCTTCTTTTGTGATTCATGTTTTCAAAGGCAAGGTTATAGTTTGACCTCCTTTATCCAGAACCAGCCAATGCCAAATACAGTATGCTGTGTGTAATTGTGCCTGTGCTGAAGAGCCTTGCGTGCGTGCGTGCGTGCGTGCGTGCGTGCGTGCGTGCGTGCGTGCGTGCATGCCTGCGTGCGTGCCTGTGTGCCTGCCTGCATGCGTGCGTGCGTGCGTGTGACTGTGTGTGCGCGCATGGTCCTGTATGTGTGTGTGTGTGTGTATGTGTGTGTGTGTGTGTGTGTGTGTGTGTGTGTGTGTGTGCGTGAGTGCGTGCGTGCGTGTGACTGTGTGTGCGCGCATGGTCCTGTGTGTGTGTGTGTGTGTGTGTGTGTATGTGTGTGTGTGTGTGTGTGTGTGTGTGTGTGTGTGTGTGTGTGTGTGTGTGTGTGTGTGTGCGTGAGTGCGTGCGTGCGTGTGACTGTGTGTGCGCGCATGGTCCTGTATGTGTGTGTGTGTGTGAGTGTGTGTGTGTGTGTGTGTGTGTGTGTGTGTGTGTGTGTGTGTGTGTGTGTGTGTGTGTGTGTGTGTGTGTGTGTGTGTGTGTGTGTGTGTGTGTGTGTGTGTGTGTGTGTGTGTGTGTGTGTGTGTGTGTGTGTGTGCGTGCGTGCGTGCGTGCGTGTGTGTGTGTGTGTTGACATCCAGTTACCTGTATATCTTGTCATGCCTCATTTCCCTAGACTGTATCTCACTTCCTGTTTCCTGCCCTGCAGGGGCACGATGATGGATGGATGGATGCTCGGCTGCTAGGGAGGAGAGCCCTCTGTGTGTGTGTGTGTGTGTGTGTGTGTGTGTGTGTGTGTGTGTGTGTGTGTGTGTGTGTGTGTGTGTGTGTGTGTGTGTGACTGTGTGTGTGTGTGTGTGTGTGTGTGTGAGGGTGTGTGTGTGTGTGTGTGTGAGGGTGTGTGTGTGTGTGTGTGTGAGGGTGTGTGTGTGTGTGTGTGTGAGGGTGTGTGTGTGTGTGTGCGTGCGTGTGTGTGAGAGAGGGGGGGGGGTTCTTCATTTTAATTGTGTATATAAAAGTGGAAGTGTTCTTTTATCATTCTTATCTTTTGCACTTCTTGTTTCTACTTGTTTCACCCATGGTTACTGTATTTACACCCATGGTTACTGTATTTACACCCATGGTTACTGTATTTGTTCATGGTTACTGTAATTGTACTGTAACCATGGTTACTGTATGGTTACTGTATTTGTACAAAAAGCAGCTGTCCTGCTTTGCCTCGTCCTGATCAGACCGTGGCACGAGGAACATTCCATTTGGACGGACTGCGTGCAGACAGATTGACCGCACGAGGAACACTCCATTTGGACGGGCTCCGTGCAGACAGATGGACCACACGAGGAACACTCCATTTGGACGGACTCCGTGCAGACAGATGGACCACACGAGGAACACTCCATTTGGACGGACTTCGTGCAGACAGATGGACCGCACGAGGAACACTCCATTTGGACGGGCTTCGTGCAGACACATGGACCACACGAGGAACACTCCATTTGGACGGGCTCCGTGCAGACAGATGGACCACACGAGGAACACTCCATTTGGACGGACTCCGTGCAGACAGATGGACCACACGAGGAACACTCCATTTGGACGGACTTCGTGCAGACAGATGGACCGCACGAGGAACACTCCATTTGGACGGACTCCGTGCAGACAGATGGACCGCACGAGGAACACTCCATTTGGACGGACTCCGTGCAGACAGATGGACCGCACGAGGAACACTCCATTTGGACGGACTCCGTGCAGACAGATGGACCACACGAGGAACACTCCATTTGGACGGGCTTCGTGCAGACAGATGGACCGCACGAGGAACACTCCATTTGGACGGACTCCGTGCAGACAGATGGACCACACGAGGAACACTCCATTTGGACAGAATTCGTGCAGACAGATGGACCGCACGAGGAACACTCCATTTGGACGGACTCCGTTAGACACATAGACCGCACGAGGAACACTCCATTTGGACGGGCTCCGTTAGACACATGGACCGCACGAGGAACACTCCATTTGGACGGGCTCCGTTAGACACATGGACCGCACGAGGAACACTCCATTTGGACGGACTTCGTGCAGACAGATGGACCGCACGAGGAACACTCCATTTGGACGGACTCCGTTAGACAGATGGACCGCACGAGGAACACTCCATTTGGACGGGCTTCGTGCAGACAGATGGACCGCACGAGGAACACTCCATTTGGACGGGCTCCGTGCAGACAGATGGACCGCACGAGGAACACTCCATTTGGACGGACTCCGTGCAGACAGATGGACCGCACGAGGAACACTCCATTTGGACGGGCTCCGTGCAGAACAGATGGACCGCACGAGGAACACTCCATTTGGACGGGCTCCGTGCAGACAGATGGACCGCACGAGGAACACTCCATTTGGACGGGCTCCGTGCAGACAGATGGACCGCACGAGGAACACTCCATTTGGACGGGCTCCGTGCAGACAGATGGACCGCACGAGGAACACTCCATTTGGACGGACTCCGTGCAGACAGATGGACCGCACGAGGAACACTCCATTTGGACGGGCTCCGTGCAGAACAGATGGACCGTTCACAGTGAAACTAATGAGCTGGCTCTCTCTGGCCGGCGTCAATTGGGTTCGAGAGGGAAATGTCTGTACACACCTGGCACTGGATGACATCATCGTTAGAGGCTTGTACACCTGGAACTGGATGACATCATCGTTAGAGGCTTGTACACCTGGAACTGGATGACATCATCGTTAGAGGCTTGTACACCTGGCACTGGATGACATCATCGTTAGAGGCTTGTACACCTGGCACTGGATGACATCATCGTTAGAGGCTTGTACACCTGGCACTGGATGACATCATCGTTAGAGGCTTGTACACCTGGCACTGGATGACATCATCGTTAGAGGCTTGTACACCTGGCACTGGATGACATCATTGTTAGAGGCTTGTACAAACGACTATTGTGGGGCTGGATTTGGTGAAGTTATTCTTTTAACCCATTTTGGGGCGGGAACCCCTTTTGGTGTTTTATTTACAGCGTCATGTTATGCTTTAGCTAATGAAAAACAGCAGATCTACAAGCTATTTAGCTAAATAGCTAAATAGCAAACCTACTCGTAGGACGTAGGTTTGCTATTTAGCTAAATAGCTAAATAGCAAACCTACTCGTAGGACGTAGGTTTGCTATTTAGCTAAATAGCTAAATAGCAAACCTACTCGTAGGACGTAGGTTTGCTATTTAGCTAAATAGCTAAATAGCAAACCTACGAGTAGGTTTGCTATTTTTTTGAAAAATCGTGAAAATGTGCCTCAGATCTTTGAATATATATTGTTACAGAGTGAACATTTTAACTCAAATCTATATGCTTCTTCAGAAAACTGAAAAAGCTGCGACGACTTTTTTCTTTTTATTTCGATGTTAGGCCTAAACCAGGCTTGCTTTCTTGTTGCACGTAAAAGGGGGGGGGGGGGGGGGGGGGGGGGGGCATACCATGAATGAATGACCAATCAGGATATTTGAAAGCCAGCCATAATAATATTCCATCTCATGGCTGTTTATTGGTCCATCCAGGCTGCTGGTACTTTACTCCAGTGCTCTCATGTCAAGGAAACCCAAATTGACACTAATTAGGCCCCCTAATTAACCCCCATTTGAACAGACATACGTCAGGGATCCTCCATAAGAGAGGACTTTTACGGCTCTCTAGCAGAGACTCTCAACCCGTTCCAAGGACCCCCCAGTTTGACATGAATTAGTCTACAGACCACATCAAAACATTGAGGGACATTTAGGGTAATTATTTACTATACTCAAAATTGTATCAAACTTGCGTACGTCCTATTTAGTAGAGGACCTGGCTAAGATATGTATGCACTTCATTTAGGAGAGAATATGTCCTATTTAGTAGAGGACCTGGCTAAGATATGTATGCACTTCATTTAGGAGAGAATATCGCAACTGTTCTTGACTAATATCAGCGGAAAACTGTGAACAATGCTCTATCCGGGTCGAAATACCTGAAAATGACCACACCCTTTTTTTAAATGACCGCTAATTCAAACATGGCTCTCTCTTCTAGCTACAGATGTTCTGAGGTGCTCAAAATGTTTCAGAATACTCATGTTTGTTCAATCCGTGCCCGAGCCATGCAGCTACCCTCCGGTTCATCATAGTGGCCAAATCCAATATGGCCGCCTGTCTGCCACCTGAAAAAGGTTTTGTCTAGAACTTTTGAACCTGATGAGCTATGAATGCAAACATTGTGTCCAAATGATGGTTGATGATGATGATGATGATGATGATGATGAGGTTATATATTTCATGTATAGGTGGGTGTGTGGGTCTATACCTTAGAGTAAATATGAATAGAGATGACATCCTAGTTCTCCTTCCATCCACTTGCATTAAGTTGTAGTTCTCCTTCCATCCACTTGCATTAAGTTGTAGTTCTCCTTCCATCCACTTGCATTAAGTTGTAGTTCTCCTTCCATCCACTTGCATTAAGTTGTAGTTCTCCTTCCATCCACTTGCATTAAGTTGCTCAAAAGCGCATGAGGCAATTTCACTCCTCCTTCCTGGTAGGAACAGAGTGCATTCTGGGACGGATTGCAATAGTGAGTGGCCCCAAACACATGAACGCGCTGCCGTTGAATGTGCACGAACGCGCACGAGCGTGCGTCCGTCGTGAACGTGCACAATGATAGTCAACGGACCAGCGCGTTCATGTGTTTGGGGCCAGGCCAGGCTGCAATACCTTAATTCGGCCACTATGTCCATTTGGCCTCAGGGTTTCCTCTGTGTGCCTTCTCTATTCATATATACACTAAGGGCTACTGTATACTACTACTGTTTGAAATCTGGTTGAGTTGCTGGCTGGCTACACACGCCTGAATGTCCTTGTTTTGTTTTTTGTCATTGTTTTAATTACCGTGTCTGATAGTCCCAAGTGGGATGCGGGTCAAGAAACTTGTCCGGACACAAAAAATAAAATATTCATTCATTCATTCTTCACTTTGTCAGCTTCCCTCTCAGTTATAACTTATATGGAGGAATCCAGCAGCGCGGCCCCTGGGCGCCATCATAACCGCGGTGTCACATTAACCCATTTTGGATGGGAAACACTTCTGGTGTTAGCATTACGTTGTGCTTTAGCTATTGAAAAATAGCAGATCTACGAGCTTGTAGGTCTGCTATTTTTTTGAAAAATCGTGAAAATGTGCCTCAAATCTTTGAATAATATATTATTACAGAGTGAACATTTTAACTCAATTCTTTGCTTATGGGAGGTCGGTCCCTGGAACAACACATTTTCAGATGGATGGGGGGGGGGGGGAGGCATATTACATATCATTTTTGGGGTCCTTGACATGAAATATTGAGCACCACAGATACAGAAACATGAGGTTTTTCTGAAAACTGTCAGGATTTTGAAGAATTTTTTTTTTTAATTTCCGACATCAGGCCTAAATGGGTTAACCCATTTTGGTGTCAGCATCATGTCGTGCTTTAGCTATTGAAAAATAGCAGATCTACAAGCTCATAGCGCGCCACCGAGTGGCGCGCTACGAGCTTGTAGCTCTGCTATTTTTGAAAAATCAAAGAACGACTGACGTAGAAGACATTTTTGGAATCTGATCTCAGGTCAGAATGGAAAACTGTCAGGATGTAGAAGACATTTTTTTTTAATCTGATCTCAGGTCAGAATGGGTTAAACGCAGCCTGACCCCCACAGCCTTGATTGCCTACAGCTGGCCCACAGGGGCATGGCGCCGTGGAGAGTGATTAGCAGAACCGGAGCAGATCTCGCTGGCACGAATATATAGCACTATAGTTTATTGATTTGCTGTGTGTGTGTGTGTGCGTGTGTGCGTGTGTGTGTGTGTGTGTGTGTGTGTGTGTGTGTGTGTGTGTGTGTGTGTGTGTGTGTGTGTGCGTGCGTGCTGTAATATTCCACCAGCTGAGCGACGTGCACGGTGCCGTGGAGACATTCATTAACCCTGCAGGCATCGTTAATTGTTGTTTAACGTTCCCAAAAATAGTGAAAATGATATTTCTACAATCACAGGAGGACAATCACAGGAGGACAATCACAAGGAGGACAATCACAAGGAGGACAATCACAAGGAGGACAATCACAAGGAGGACAATCACAATGAGGACAATCACAGGAGGACAATCACAGGAGGACAATCACAGGAGGACAATCACAGGAGGACAATCACAGGAGGACAATCACAAGGAGGACAATCACAAGGAGGACAATCACAGGAGGACAATCACAGGAGGACAATCACAGGAGGACAATCACAGGAGGACAATCACAATGAGGACAATCACAGGAGGACAATCACAATGAGGACAATCACAAGGAGGACAATCACAAGGAGGACAATCACAGGAGGACAATCACAAGGAGGACAATCACAAGGAGGACAATCACAATGAGGACAATCACAGGAGGACAATCACAGGAGGACAATCACAGGAGGACAATCACAGGAGGACAATCACAGGAGGACAATCACAGGAGGACAATCACAGGAGGACAATCACAAGGAGGACAATCACAGGAGGACAATCACAGGAGGACAATCACAGGAGGACAATCACAGGAGGACAATCACAAGGAGGACAATCACAGGAGGACAATCACAATGAGGACAATCACAGGAGGACAATCACAAGGAGGACAATCACAAGGAGGACAATCACAAGGAGGACAATCACAGGAGGACAATCACAGGAGGACAATCACAGGAGGACAATCACAGGAGGACAATCACAAGGAGGACAATCACAGGAGGACAATCACAAGGAGGACAATCACAAGGAGGACAATCACAGGAGGACAATCACAGGAGGACAATCACAAGGAGGACAATCACAGGAGGACAATCACAGGAGGACAATCACAATGAGGACAATCACAATGAGGACAATCACAGGAGGACAATCACAGGAGGACAATCACAGGAGGACAATCACAAGGAGGACAATCACAGGAGGACAATCACAGGAGGACAATCACAATGAGGACAATCACAGTGAGGACAATCACAGGAGGACAATCACAGGAGGACAATCACAGGAGGACAATCACAGGAGGACAATCACAATGAGGACAATCACAAGGAGGACAATCACAGGGAGGACAATCACAAGGAGGACAATCACAAGGAGGACAATCACAAGGAGGACAATCACAGGAGGACAATCACAGGAGGACAATCACAGGAGGACAATCACAAGGAGGACAATCACAGGAGGACAATCACAATGAGGACAATCACAGGAGGACAATCACAGGAGGACAATCACAGGAGGACAATCACAAGGAGGACAATCACAAGGAGGACAATCACAGGAGGACAATCACAATGAGGACAATCACAAGGAGGACAATCACAGGAGGACAATCACAGGAGGACAATCACAAGGAGGACAATCACAGGAGGACAATCACAATGAGGACAATCACAAGGAGGACAATCACAAGGAGGACAATCACAATGAGGACAATCACAGGAGGACAATCACAAGGAGGACAATCACAATGAGGACAATCACAAGGAGGACAATCACAGGAGGACAATCACAAGGAGGACAATCACAGGAGGACAATCACAAGGAGGACAATCACAGGAGGACAATCACAAGGAGGACAATCACAAGGAGGACAATCACAGGAGGACAATCACAAGGAGGACAAGCTGCTTCACGCTTATTTGGAGTGACGGCCAAAGACGATGATGATGATAATGGAGATTCTCTAGTCTAGATTATAGTTGTGACCGTATGTCACATTTACTATGAAAACCTGCATCTCCCGTCCGTCCGTCCGTCCGTCCGTCCGTCCATCCGTCCATCCGTCCGTCCGTCAGTTAGCCCGTTCTGACCTGAGATCAGATTCATACGAGGTTTCCACCGGGCACACACTGGTCTGATTAAGGTCCACAAGGTTTCATTGAAATTCATTTACTTTTTATAAGCGCATGCAGACAGGCAAGCAGGCACTCACTCACGCACCCAAACAAACACACACACACACACGCACGGACGCACGCAGACACACAGTCACGCACGTATGCACGCACACGCGCACACACACACACACACACACACACACACACACACACACACACACACACACACACACACACACACACACACACACACACACACTCACACACTCACACACATGAAAACGGTTGTCACAGTGACCTTCTCTCAATGATTCATTACAATCAAATCAAACCTTAATATCTCTCTCTCTATCTCTCTAGTAGTCGGCCATGTCTTCATAATCAACTCAATACCGGTCCAAATGGAGATTGATTCACTTCCTCTCTCTCTCCGTCTCTCTCTCTCTCTCTCTCTCTCTCTCTCTCTCTCTCTCTCTCTCTCTCTCTCTCTCTCTCTCTCTCTCTTAGTATCTCTCATCTCTCATTACTGTATGTGTGTGTCCATTGTTCAGCTCTACGTACTGTAGTTATTACCGTACTCTCATAGTGTCATATCGCTCCCTCTTGCTCCATTCTTGTTTTCGTCTAGCTTTGTGAAGAATGTGTTCAAAATGTCCCGACATTTTCACCTATACAGTACAATGACAACAACAGAGGGAGGTCAGGGTCAAAGTGCATGCTTAACCCATTCTGACCTGAGATCAGATTCTAAGAAAGTCTTCTATACATCCTGACAGTTTTCCATTCTGACCTGAGATCAGATTCTATAAGAATGTCTTCTATACATCCTGACAGTTTTCTGATAAAAGCTATGTTTCTATATGTCAGTCGTTCTTCAATTTTTTTCTTCTAAAATAGCAGACATACAAAAGCTTGTAGCGACGCACCACTCTGTGGCGCGCTATGAGCTTGTAGATCTGCTATTTTTCAATAGCTAAAGCATAGCATAATGCTATAACATCAAAAGGGGTTCCCGCCCCAAAATGGGTTAACTTACGCAACACATTGTGAGTCAAGAAATACATGCATGAATGAATGTATTAAAGGTATATTCAGTGATTTCACTTAATTCAAATATCACTTATTTTTTTTGTATTGTTGTGATAATCCTCCCTGCTATAGAGTGTGCTGACCATATAAGGAGTTCCTCCCTGTCCCCACTTTAACCCCTGGGGGTCAAAAAAACCTTAGGATTCGTTTTTGACTCTCTATCCTGATTGGACGAAAGGCTTGGGTCCCACAGCCAAAAACGAAACCTAAGGTTTTTTGAGTGAAATCACTGAATATACCTTTAATGAATGAACGAACGGATGGATGGATGGATGGATGGATGGATGGATGGATGGATGGATGGATGAATGGATGGATGGATGGATGGATGGATGGATGGATGAATGGATGGATGGATGGATGGATGGATGGATGAATGAATGAATGGATGGATGGATGGATGGATGGATGGATGGATGGATGGATGGATGGATGAATGGATGAATGGATGAATGAATGAATGAATGAATGAATGAATGAATGAATGAATGAATGAATGAATGAATGAATGAACGAATGAATGAATGGGGCCGATACATTTCTCAGAAAAGCTGGGCATTGCAGTGTCTATAGCTGGACACTGCATGGTGTGGGTGGTGACAAAGCCCCTGACATCTGCTCTGTGGGATAGCCTTCATGCAGCGGTCCGTTGAAGAGAACCCAGGATGTCCATTCAGGAGCTCGCCCGTTCAATCACGTCTTAACCCATTTCGACCCGAGGACCATTCTCTACAAAATGTCTTCTAAATCCTGACAGTTTTCTATGTGTCAGTCGTTCTTCGATTTTTTAAAGAATATGCAGACCTACAAGCTCGCGCTACGAGCTTGTAGATCTGCTATTTTCCAATAGCTAAAGCATAGCATAATGCTATAACACCAAAAGGGGTTCCCGCCCCAAAATAGGTTTTAACCGCATTTCGACCTGAGGACGATTATACAAAATGTCTTCTAAATCCTGACAGTTTTATGAAAAACCTCATGTTTCTGTGTCAGTGGTTCTCAAACATTTTCATGTCAAGGACCCCCAAAAATATATGTAATTGACCGCCGACGCCCCATCTGAAAATATGTTGTTCCAGGGACCCCCCAAAGATCAAGTTCGCTCGGAAAAAATATATTCAAAGATTTGCACCACATATTTTCTCGATTTTTCGAAAATAGCAGTAAAACATAATCTATAACGTAATGCTTAAAGGTTTTATGACATTCATTTTAATTAATTTTTATTTTTTATTTTAGGTTTTATGACCTCAATTACACCCAAAAAACCTGAACTTTGAACACCCAGTGGATTTTCTGTGGTCTGAAGTTTTCTTTGGGGTTTGGAAGCCTTTTGAGCTACAATGAAAACAGGCAACACAGTGGAAACAGTGACATCTGCTGGCAAATCCCATTGACATATATGGGATTTGCAGGATCTTACATCACAAACTGCCGGCAAATCAGAGCACCTGTTTGAGCCAGAAAAACCCCAGATCACAGAAAATCTACTGAATGTTAAAAGTTCATGTTTTTTGGGTGCAATTGAGATTAGAAAACCTAAAACAATTCCAAAACCTTTTTTTTAATGTCACAATCCCTTTAAGGGAGGCAGAGCAGAGGGCATCAAACGACCTGCTCCATGGAGTTGATGAGGTGACACCTGCATGCGCTGGGGAGCAGCCACGCAGTAAACCAAGCTCTCTGCCTCAGGACTCAGAGGCTGTCACGACACGTACTGCCGTGTCATTAATATCGTGTACCTTAATTTCAAAGTGTTTCCTGTTGTCTTATCGTGTAACACTTATTTTGTTGTAACCCTCTCTTGTCTCACCCTGCCCTATGATTATATGGCTATCGTGTTGACGTATAGTTCCAGAGTGAAATAACCATCTGTGTTCTGCTCCTCTTTGCCAGTTTGTTTGAGTGTTAGGAGACCTGGTTTTGTATTCCTGTGGTGTTCGTGAATAAATACATACTGACTGCTTCGTGTCCTGCATTTTGGGTCCTGTAGACACCGAACCTTGTTGCTTCCTGACAGAGAGAGATATTGGCTCTCTGCCGAGGTGGACAATCCACAGCTGTCTGGCGGTGAGGTAATTAATTAAAGCCCCCCTCCTTTTATTTCATTATCTCATTCGATATTGCGATATTCTTTGAAACACGTACAGGCATCTATACGGACACTTACCGTAACCCATTCTGAACGGGCACCCGTTTTGGTGATAGCATCATGTTATGCTTTAGCTATTGAAAAATAGCAGATCTACAAGCTCATAGCGCGCCACCGAGTGGCGCGCTACGAGCTTGTAGGTCTGCTATTTTTTGAAAAATTTAAGAACGACTGATATTTTTATAGAATCTGATCTCGGGTCAGAATGGGTTCATCAGACCAGTGTGTGTCCAGTGGAAACCCTCGTGTGAATCTGATCTCAGGTCAGAATGGGCTAAGTTACTATTACATATCTGGAAGAAAGTAATAGAATTCCCGGGAGGGAAACGTCTGTGTTGAACACTCACCTGAAGGTACTCACCTCACTGATTAGGTGAGTATGTTTGTGTTGAAACGTCTGTGTTGAACACTCACCTGAAGGTACTCACCTCACTGATTAGGTGAGTATGTTTGTGTTGAAACGTCTGTGTTGAACACTCACCTGAAGGTACTCACCTCACTGATTAGGTGATTATGTTTGTGTTGAAACGTCTGTGTTGAACACTCACCTGAAGGTACTCACCTCACTGATTAGGTGAGTATGTTTGTGTTGAAACATCTGTGTTGAACACTCACCTGAAGGTACTCACCTCACTGATTAGGTGAGTATGTTTGTGTTGAAACGTCTGTGTTGAACACTCACCTGAAGGTACTCACCTCACTGATTAGGTGAGTATATGTTTGTGTTGAAACGTTTGTGTTGAACACTCACCTGAAGGTACTCACCTCACTGATTAGGTGAGTATGTTTGTGTTGAAACGTCTGTGTTGAACACTCACCTGAAGGTACTCACCTCACTGATTAGGTGAGTATGTTTGTGTTGAAACGTCTGTGTTGAACACTCACCTGAAGGTACTCACCTCACTGATTAGGTGAGTATATGTTTGTGTTGAAACGTTTGTGTTGAACACTCACCTGAAGGTACTCACCTCACTGATTAGGTGATTATGTTTGTGTTGAAACGTCTGTGTTGAACACTCACCTGAAGGTACTCACCTCACTGATTAGGTGAGTATATGTTTGTGTTGAAACGTTTGTGTTGAACACTCACCTGAAGGTACTCACCTCACTGATTAGGTGATTATGTTTGTGTTGAAACGTCTGTGTTGAACACTCACCTGAAGGTACTCACCTCACTGATTAGGTGAGTATGTTTGTGTTGAAACGTCTGTGTTGAACACTCACCTGAAGGTACTCACCTCACTGATTAGGTGAGTATGTTTGTGTTGAAACGTCTGTGTTGAACACTCACCTGAAGGTACTCACCTCACTGATTAGGTGAGTATGTTTGTGTTGAAACGTCTGTGTTGAACACTCACCTGAAGGTACTCACCTCACTGATTAGGTGAGTATGTTTGTGTTGAAACGTCTGTGTTGAACACTCACCTGAAGGTACTCACCTCACTGATTAGGTGAGTATGTTTGTGTTGAACACTCACCTGAAGGTACTCACCTCACTGATTAGGTGAGTATGTTTGTGTTGAACACTCACCTGAAGGTACTCACCTCACTGATTAGGTGAGTATATGTTTGTGTTGAAACGTCTGTGTTGAACACTCACCTGAAGGTACTCACCTCACTGATTAGGTGAGTATGTTTGTGTTGAAACGTCTGTGTTGAACACTCACCTGAAGGTCCTCACCTCACTGATTAGGTGAGTATGTTTGTGTTGAAACGTCTGTGTTGAACACTCACCTGAAGGTACTCACCTCACTGATTAGGTGAGTATGTTTGTGTTGAAACGTCTGTGTTGAACACTCACCTGAAGGTACTCACCTCACTGATTAGGTGAGTATGTTTGTGTTGAAACGTCTGTGTTGAACACTCACCTGAAGGTACTCACCTCACTGATTAGGTGAGTATATGTTTGTGTTGAAACGTTTGTGTTGAACACTCACCTGAAGGTACTCACCTCACTGATTAGGTGAGTATGTTTGTGTTGAAACGTTTGTGTTGAACACTCACCTGAAGGTCCTCACCTCACTGATTAGGTGAGTATGTTTGTGTTGAAACGTCTGTGTTGAACACTCACCTGAAGGTCCTCACCTCACTGATTAGGTGAGTATGTTTGTGTTGAAACGTCTGTGTTGAACACTCACCTGAAGGTACTCACCTCACTGATTAGGTGAGTATATGTTTGTGTTGAAACGTCTGTGTTGAACACTCACCTGAAGGTCCTCACCTCACTGATTAGGTGAGTATGTTTGTGTTGAAACGTCTGTGTTGAACACTCACCTGAAGGTACTCACCTCACTGATTAGGTGAGTATGTTTGTGTTGAAACGTCTGTGTTGAACACTCACCTGAAGGTACTCACCTCACTGATTAGGTGAGTATGTTTGTGTTGAAACGTCTGTGTTGAACACTCACCTGAAGGTACTCACCTCACTGATTAGGTGAGTATGTTTGTGTTGAAACGTCTGTGTTGAACACTCACCTGAAGGTCCTCACCTCACTGATTAGGTGAGTATGTTTGTGTTGAAACGTCTGTGTTGAACACTCACCTGAAGGTACTCGCCTCACTGAGTATTCCCCCTCCTAGCAAGGAAGACAGTGACGTCAGCGGAAGCCCCAATTGCACATGAACTGTGTTGACATTGAACGTGACTCTGTTCACGCCTGCCCTGAAAAGTCATTATCCCATTCTGACCTGAGATCAGATTCATACGAGGTTTCCACTGGACACACACTGGTCTGATGAACCCATTCTGACCTGAGATCAGATTCTAAAAATGTCAGTCGTTCTGCTATTTTTCAATAGCTAAAGCATAACATGATGCTGAGACCAAAATGGGTTCCCGTTCAGAATGGGTTAATAAATTTGCCACCGCGTATAAGGCTGCCAAATAACATTGTTTATCCTCTGCTATACTACAGTAACCCACCTCCTCATTACATGCTAAAGCTTTTGATTTCACAAATCTAAGTTATGTTTTTGTTTCCACAGCCCTTTGTCGAAATAATATAATAACGTAATAACAATAATCGATCCACGGTTTCCTTTTCGAGGCTACAGTAGTAATAATACAGACGAGGGTTGCCGGTCCTATTCCCTTGTCTTTTTCCTCCCGGGGGACTGCCCCCCCCCCCCCCCCCCCCCCCATGGCCTTTGGGGCGGCGGTGGCTCAGGGGTAGAGTGCCTGGATGGTAACCGTAAGGTTGCCAGTTCGAACCCTGTGGGCTCACCCAGAGTTACTGTCGAAGTGTCCTTGAGCAAGACACTGAACCCCTAATTGCTCCCGATGTGCTGGTTGGTGCCTTGCATGGTTTCCGCTGCCATCGGTGTATGAATGTGTGTGTGAATGGGTGAATGTAATGCACAATCTCTGTAAAGCGCCTTGGCTAAAGGCGCTATATAAATGCACCATTTACCATTTACCATTTTGCCTTTTGTCTTCCCAGACTCTCACAAAAGGCAGTGGGGGGGGTCAGTGGACGGTCAGATACCATGATATCAGTGCATGTCAATGACACGTGAGCCAGTCGTCCCTGGGGACCACTGCTATAGCGCTGAGGTGACTTACCGTACAGAGGCCAGCACCGCAATAATCAATGCATCTGTTCGTTTGTGGCTATACAGTGGAGTCAGTACTGCTGTATTGCCGGGCATTACTGTACTGTACAGTACTGCTGTATTGCCGGGCATTACTGTACTGTACAGTACTGCTGTATGCGGGCATTACTGTACTGTACAGTACTGCTGTATGCCGGGCCGGAGACATTGACAGTATGTGAGCTGGACTGGCCCAGGAGGGAGTCTGCCAGTGTTGTGTTCGTCGACTAAAACTAAGTCGAAAAATGTTCGTCGACTACCTTTTTTCACTGATTTAAACTAAATAAAAACTAAATAAAAACGAATCTATGGTGACTAGAACTAAGACTAAATATACTGACAATTTCGTCGACAAATAAAAACTAGACTAAAATGTTATAGGAAGGGACTAGTGGACAAGAGATCCAGTTTTATGCTGGGTTGCATGCTGAAAATAGAAGATCTACAATCTCACTGTGAGATTGTAGATCTGCTATTTTCAGCATGCAACCAAAGTGTCAAATATGTCATTACAACGACATCAAGGCCTGTCAAAACACATTTTAGTCGACTAAATCAACTGTGGATTTCGTCGACTAAAATCGTATGACATTTAAGTCGACTAAAACTAGACTAAACACTAGAACATTCCAGGTGACTTAAATGTGACTAAAACTAAGTGAAAACTATTCAAGAGACTAAATGACTAAAACTAAAATAGAAATTTGCTGCCAAAAACAACACTGGTGTCTGCCAGCGGTAGGACCATGTGGTTCCATTCGTATACTGACTATATGAGTTAAAGGAGAATTCCATGCTAAAAGGCTTTCTTACCTTTCTTTGTAGTTGTTACGTCCCCACCAAAGAGGTCCAGGTGTTATTTGTGCAAAAACTCCTTATTGGCTATTTCCCCTACCATAAGCCCTCAGTGAATTGAATGGGAATTGAATGGGAATTGAATGGGGCTATGGGGTGTTGTGCTAATTCACTTATTTCCAACCAATTAAGTAGTAAAGTGTGCCGCTTGGGATATTATTTTATATATATATATATATTTTGAGCGATGGAAATAAGCAAATTAGCACAACACCCCATAGCACCATTCAATTCCCATTCAATTCAATGCAATTCATTGAGGGCTTATGGTAGGGGAAACAGCCAATAAGGAGCTTTGCACAGAATAACACCTGGACCTCTTTGGTGGGGGACGTAACAACTACAAATAACACCTGGACCTCTTTGGTGGGGACGTAACAACTACAAATAACACCTGGACCTCTTTGGTGGGGACGTAACAACTACAAAAAACACCTGGACCTCTTTGGTGGGGACGTAACAACTACAAATAACACCTGGACCTCTTTGGTGGGACGTAACAACTACAAAAAACACCTGGACCTCTTTGGTGGGACGTAACAACTACAAAGAAAGGTAAGAAAGCCTTCTAGCATGGAATTCTCCTTTAAGGAGGTCCTTGCAAATCAAACATTCGAGAACAACTATAGTACTGTAGTTGTTAGACTCATAAAATGTGCCATAGTGTCATATTATTAAATATCTTGTCCTGTACAGTTTCGATCAGAGTTTCCTGTATACTTATGTCAGCCTTAATTCTCTATAGCACGAACTATAGAACAAAGTCTATATTGACTATATGCTTCCATCCTTACCGGGTAAAAGTGGTGCTGAAGGCTTTAGCTATTGAAAAATAGCAGATCTACAAGCTCGTAGCGCGCCACCGAGTGGCGGCGCCACTCGGTGGCGCGCTACGAGCTTGTAGATCTGCTATTTTTGGAAAAATCGAAGAGCGACTGACATTTTTTAGAATCTGATCTCAGGTCAGAATGGGTTAATCAGACCAGTAGTGCGTGTCCAGTGGAAACCTTCGTATGAATCTGATCTCAGGTCAGAATGGGTTAAGGAACGTATACGTGCGTGCATGCGTGCGTGCGTGCGTGCGTGCGTGCGTGCGTGCGTGCGTGCGTGCGTGCGTGCGTGCGTGCGTGCGTGCGTGCGTGCGAGGTTATGCCATGTGGTAGCATCAGTATCAAAACTTTACATGAAAACTTTACTTTTTATAAACATTAGTATATGTTTCTCTTTGTTTGTCTCCATGTCAAGGATTGTTTGTTATTACATTCATACGAGTGTTGAAGGTCTCTCCTGTAAACAACAACCTTCCTGTTTTGTTTATTGCTATATATATAATATGACCAACAACTTCCATGTTGTCGTGACTGTCCCCCCACATGCTTCTTTCTGCCCACCGACAATCTGCTGTTTGGACTGGAAATGGCATCATAAATGAATAAAACATATATATGAGAGCTTGGACTCTTGTCAAAACTGTGTGTGTGTGTGTGTGTGTGTGTGTGTGTGTGTGTGTGTGTGTGTGTGCGTGCGCGTGTGCGTGCGTGTGCGTGTGCGTGTGTGTGTGTGTGTGTGTGTGCGTGTGTGATATAGCAGGCATGTATTACCAGTACCACCAAGATAATGAGTATTATAGCCTGACATTAATTCTCTCCGCGCACCATACGGGCATTTCTATAGGCAGCACATGTAACCCATGCACCGACTATCCCATTCTGACCTGAGATCAGATTCATACGAGGTTTCCACTGGACACACACTGGGTCTGATGAACCTGAGATCAGATTCTAAAAATGTCAGTCGTTCTTCGATTTTTCAAAAATAGCAGACCTACAAGCTCGTAGCGCGCCACTCGGTGGCGCGCTATGAGCTTGTAGATCTGCTATTTTTCAATAGCTAAAGCATAACATGATGCCGACACCAAAATGGGTTCCCGTTCAGAATGGGTTAAACAAAACAGGGGCATCATTAGCATGACGAATAAAGTGTAGAATGTGTGTTGGAGCGAGAAAATTAATAAAGTACAAATTAAAAATCGTTAAAAGTGAAATACTTCCCTGCCGAATGGTTAGCCATATACAAAACACCCATAATCGTTAGGTCTTCCATGCAGGCCTTCATTCATGGTGCGGGTATAGCGCTAGGAGGACAAATCATAATAATGATAATAATAATAACAATAATCATCAAATCATCCTTGTTCTGCATACATACACATTATATTGCTTTATTAAAAACATCAATAACAATAATAATAATAATAATAATAATAAAACTTTATTTGTATAGCACCTTTCATGACATGAAATGCAGCTCAAAGTGCTTTACAGAACAATGGAGAATAAAATAAAAGCAAGGCAACGACATTAAAAAACAGGCAGTAATGCAATACAGTGAGGACATGAATAACAAAAAAATTAAAGATCAATTAAAAGCAATGTTGTAGAAGTGGGTCTTGAGCTGAGCTTTAAAAATGTCTACAGAGGCTGCCTGACGAATGTACAGTCGGAGCTTGTTAAACTACAGAGGCTGCCTGTCGAAGGTACAGTGGGAGTTTGTTAAACTACAGAGGCTGCCTGACGAAGGTACAGTGGGAGTTTGTTAAACTACAGAGGCTGCCTGACGAAGGTACAGTGGGAGTTTGTTAAACTACAGAGGCTGCCTGTCGAAGGTACAGTGGGAGTTTGTTAAACTACAGAGGCTGCCTGACGAAGGTACAGTGGGAGTTTGTTAAACTACAGAGGCTGCCTGTCGAAGGTACAGTGGGAGTTTGTTAAACTACAGAGGCTGCCTGACGAAGGTACAGTGGGAGTTTGTTAAACTACAGAGGCTGCCTGACGAAGGTACAGTGGGAGTTTGTTAAACTACAGAGGCTGCCTGTCGAAGGTACAGTGGGAGCTTGTTCCACGCCGACGGCCCGTAGAAGCAAAAAGCTGCTTCCCCGTATTTTTTAGTTGCCATTTTTTTTAGGCAAAGCGAGCAGGCCAGCAGTGGAAGACCTTAGGGGCCGGTTTGGGACATATTTAGGCAGGCAGTCATGTAGGTAGGAAGGTGCGAGATAAGACTTAATACATGTTGGGGCGGGAACCCCTTTTGATGTTTTAAGCATTATGTTTTACTTTAGCTATTGAAGAATATCAGATCTACAAGTTCATAGCGCTATGAGCTTGTATAGGTCTGCTATTTTTGAAAGATCATGAAAATGTGGTGCAAATCTTTGCTTCTGGGGGGGGGGGGGGGGGTTCCTGGCTGGAACAACATCATTTCAGATGGGGGTCCACGGCCGAAACTACCGATAATTCTGGGGGTCCTTGACATGAAAAAGGTTGAGCACCAACTGACACAGAAAACTGTCAGGATTTAGAAGGTATTTGTAGAATCGTCCTCAGGTCTAAAAGGGTTAAAAACAACAATAACAATATAACTTCAGGGGCACGGTGGCACAGTTGGTAGTGCTGTCGCCTCACAGCTAGAAGGTCTTGGGTTCGATTCCCGCTCGGGGCGCTGTGGGTGCTGGCGGCGTGTTTCCTCCTCCGCGTCATCAGTGCCCATAACCGAAGGCGGGGTTGGCGAAAGGGCCTTTCTGTGTGGAGTTTGCATGTTCTCCCCGTGTCCCCTAGGGTAGGTACCCTCACATGTTCTCCCCGTGTCCCCTAGGGTAGGTACCCTCACATGTTCTCCCCGTGTCCCCTATAGGGTAGGTACCCTCACATGTTCTCCCCGTGTCCCCTATAGGGTAGGTACCCTCACATGTTCTCCCCGTGTCCCCTATAGGGTAGGTACCCTCACATGTTCTCCCGTGTCCCCTAGGGTAAGTATACCCCCACAAAAAACATGCAGTAATCCTGGTCACTAAACTGCCTCCCCCTGGCCAGCCGGGGTGCCTGATGGAGGGGTGTCAGGTGTAAAGGAGCAACTTGGACACTCAGGCATGAAGGAAGCATGAGTTCAAGTCCGTTGCTCTCCCCTTGTCCCCCATATATGGGGACTAGGTTGGTCTCCCCTTGTCCCCCATATATGGGGACTAGGTTGGTCTCCCCTTGTCCCCCATATATGGGGACTAGGTTGGTCTCCCCTTGTCCCCCATATATGGGGACTAGGTTGGTCTCCCCTTGTCCCCCATATATGGGGACTAGGTTGGTCTCCCCTTGTCCCCCATATATGGGGACTAGGTTGGTCTCCCCTTGTCTCCCATATATGGGGACTAGGTTGGTCTCCCCTTGTCCCCCATATATGGGGACTAGGTTGGTCTCCCCTTGTCCCCCATATATGGGGACTAGGTTGGTCTCCCCTTGTCCCCCATATATGGGGACTAGGTTGGTCTCCCCTTGTCTCCCATATATGGGGACTAGGTTGGTCTCCCCTTGTCCCCCATATATGGGGACTAGGTTGGTCTCCCCTTGTCCCCCATATATGGGGACTAGGTTGGTCTCCCCTTGTCCCCCATATATGGGGACTAGGTTGGTCTCCCCTTGTCCCTCATATATGGGGACTAGGTTGGTCTCCCCTTGTCCCCCATATATGGGGACTAGGTTGCTCTCCCCTTGTCCCCCATATATGGGGACTAGGTTGCTCTCCCCTTGTCCCCCATATATGGGGACTAGGTTGGTCTCCCCTTGTCCCCCATATATGGGGACTAGGTTGCTCTCCCCTTGTCCCCCATATATGGGGACTAGGTTGGTCTCCCCTTGTCCCCCATATATGGGGACTAGGTTGGTCTCCCCTTGTCCCCCATATATGGGGACTAGGTTGGTCTCCCCTTGTCCCCCATATATGGGGACTAGGTTGGTCTCCCCTTGTCCCCCATATATGGGGACTAGGTTGGTCTCCCCTTGTCCCCCATATATGGGGACTAGGTTGGTCTCCCCTTGTCCCCCATATATGGGGACTAGGTTGGTCTCCCCTTGTCCCTCATATATGGGGACTAGGTTGGTCTCCCCTTGTCCCCCATATATGGGGGACAAGGGAACCACTGGGAACCAACCGGTGGAAAAGAACTGAACCGGTTCCCACTGGGAACCAACCGGTGGAAAAGAACTGAACCAGTTCCCATTGGGAACCAACCGGTGGAAAATAACTAAACCGGTTCCCACTGGGAACCAACCGGTGGAAAATAACTAAACCGGTTCCCACTGGGAACCAACCGGTGGAAAAGAGGCCAGAGTGTCAGAGTTTGGAAGCGCTTGTTTTCAATAACACAACATTTTGCTGCTCAATGTTTTGCCACTCAGTCTAGATGAGGGGGGGGGGGGGGGGGGGGGGGCGTGTCCTTATGGGAACATCATGCATGTTAATACTCTCTATTGCATTACATTGCATTGCATAACATAATGTCAATGCAATCACTGCATTCAATTTAGCAACATATGGTAGTGGGCTATACCATGTATTTGAATCTGTAACAAGACAACTCACCCCGTTTCTGTTTTTCCTCCCAGAATTTTCCCCAGTGAGGGGTTGGGAGAGGCTGGACAGCAGACGGCTAAAATAATATAGCCTTTCCACAGGAGTATCTTTTCATATTTTTCCAAAAAGAATACAAACAGTCAAACAGCCAATAGCATAATATTACAAAGTTATCCCCCTCACTGGTGAAAATGTCCGGGAGGCAAACGGGCACGCACCGGGGTGAGTTGTCCAGTATTCTTTGAATCTGTAGCCACTGGCACTGCCTATAGTTTGTCCATCTGTACCTGCATAGATTGATTGCTCATGCCTGCCTGAGGCCTGTCATCATGTGCTTGTTTCTAGAATGTGGCAGATTTGTTTGTTTTCACACCAGAAACTTTGTTTATGATTAAATATAAACGAGAAGCCTCTGTGAGAGTATCCTAAATGTTTAGCCTCACAATGCCAAACGTCTATTGCAAAGTTTTTGTAAAGAAAGGAAGTCAGCAGTGCCTAGAGGAGCTAGCTTACTGTAGGCTACAACAGTCCCTAGAGGAGCTAGCCTACTGTAGGCTACAACAGTCCCTAGAGGAGCTAGCCTACTGTAGGCCTACAACAGTCTCTAGAGGAGCTAGCCTACTGTAGGCCTACAACAGTCTCTAGAGGAGCTAGCCTACTGTAGGCCTACAACAGTCCCTAGAGGAGCTAGCCTACTGTAGGCCTACAACAGTCTCTAGAGGAGCTAGCCTACTGTAGGCCTACAACAGTCTCTAGAGGAGCTAGCCTACTGTAGGCCTACAACAGTTGTATCCTGAGGACTTCAGCTTTAAACTGGGAAACTCCACAACAGCATCTGCCCTTGATTATGGATTACTACGTGTTTGAAGACATCAAAAGGTGAGAATTGAACAGTATAATTGTTGCTGAATGGACTTTCATTGATTGTGCCCATGTTGTGATTGTCTGCTGCTGTGCTATGGGGTGCTAATCTTGCTAATTTGTCATTTGGAAGTGAGTTGAAAGAAACTAGCTGTTTGTTACACTCTGCAGTCTTCAATACTCAACACTACTACTTCAATGTAGGCTGTCTGGGAGAGTGTGCTTGTTGTTGTTTATGTGGTTGTTGAGGAGCGCTCCTACAGTATGTCCAGCTTTGAGGGTTTGTGTAAACACAAACATTGTGTAAACACAAACATTGTGTAAACACAAACATTGTGTAAACACAGACATTGAATGCCATTGACAATGGATGGCCAGCTTTGAATGTCTGTGTAAACACAGACATTGTGTAAACACAGACATTGTGTAAACACAGACACAGCCATTGTGTAAACACAGACATTGTGTAAACACAGACACAGACATTGTGTAAACACAGACATTGTGTAAACACAGACATTGTGTAAACACAGACATTGTGTAAACACAGACATTGTGTAAACACAGACACAGACATTGTGTAAACACAGACACAGACATTGTGTAAACACAGACATTGTGTAAACACAGACATTGTGTAAACACAGACATTGTGTAAACACAGACATTGTGTAAACACAGACATTGTGTGAACACAGACATTGTGTGAACACAGACATTGTGTAAACACAGACATTGTGTAAACACAGACACAGTCATTGTGTAAACACAGACATTGTGTAAACACAGACATTGTGTAAACACAGACATTGTGTAAACACAGACATTGTGTAAACACAGACACAGTCATTGTGTAAACACAGACATTGTGTAAACACAGACATTGTGTAAACACAGACATTGTGTAAACACAGACATTGTGTAAACACAGACATTGTGTAAACACAGACACAGACATTGTGTAAACACAGACATTGTGTAAACACAGACATTGTGTGAACACAGACATTGTGTAAACACAGACATTGTGTAAACACAGACATTGTGTAAACACAGACACAGACATTGTGTAAACACAGACATTGTGTAAACACAGACATTGTGTAGACACAGACATTGTGTAAACACAGACATTGTGTAAACACAGACATTGTGTAAACACAGACACAGACATTGTGTCAACACAGACATTGTGTAAACACAGACATTGTGTCAACACAGACATTGTGTAAACACAGACATTGTGTAAACACAGACATTGTGTAAACACAGACATTGTGTAAACACAGACATTGTGTAAACACAGACATTGTGTAAACACAGACATTGTGTCAACACAGACACAGACATTGTGTAAACACAGACATTGTGTAAACACAGACATTGTGTAAACACAGACATTGTGTAAACGCAGACATTGTGTAAACACAGACATTGTGTAAACACAGACATTGTGTAAACACAGACATTGTGTAAACACAGACATTGTGTCAACACAGACATTGTGTAAACACAGACATTGTGTAAACACAGACATTGTGTAAACACAGACATTGTGTAAACGCAGACATTGTGTCAACACAGACATTGTGTAAACACAGACATTGTGTCAACACAGACATTGTGTAAACACAGACATTGTGTAAACACAGACATTGTGTGAACACAGACATTGTGTAAACACAGACATTGTGTAAACACACACAGACATTGTGTAAACGCAGACATTGTGTGAACACAGACATTGTGTAAACACAGACATTGTGTAAACACAGACATTGTGTAAACACAGACATTGTGTAAACACAGACATTGTGTAAACACAGACATTGTGTAAACACAGACACAGACATTGTGTAAACACAGACATTGTGTAAACACAGACATTGTGTAAACACAGACATTGTGTAAACACAGACACAGACATTGTGTGAACACAGACATTGTGTAAACACAACACAGACATTGTGTAAACACAGACATTGTGTAAACACAGACACAGACATTGTGTAAACACAGACATTGTGTAAACACAGACATTGTGTAAACACAGACATTGTGTAAACACAGACATTGTGTAAACACAGACACAGACATTGTGTGAACACAGACATTGTGTAAACACAGACATTGTGTCAACACAGACATTGTGTCAACACAGACATTGTGTCAACACAGACATTGTGTCAACACAGACATTGTGTAAACACAGACATTGTGTAAACACAGACATTGTGTAAACACCACAGACATTGTGTAAACACCACAGACATTGTGTCAACACAGACATTGTGTGAACACAGACATTGTGTAAACACAGACATTGTGTCAACACAGACATTGTGTCAACACAGACATTGTGTCAACACAGACATTGTGTAAACACAGACATTGTGTAAACACAGACATTGTGTAAACACAGACATTGTGTCAACACAGACATTGTGTCAACACAGACATTGTGTAAACACAGACATTGTGTAAACACAGACATTGTGTGAACACAGACATTGTGTAAACACAGACATTGAAGACGAAGGTGTGATGTTTTGAAAAAGCTACAACAGCCACGGGAAGTAGTCAGTAATGCAGTACTTTTATTACAGTATTTTTTTTAGATTTTCATTGATTGTGCCCATGCTGTCTGCTGCTGCTGTGCTATGGGGTGCTAATCTTGCTAATTTGTAATTTGGAAGTAAGTTGAAAGAAACTAGCTGTTGTTACACTCTGCAGTCTTCAATACTCAACACTAATACTTCAATACTATAGCAGGCTGTCTGGGAGAGTGTGCTTGTTGTTGTTTATATGGTTGTTGAGGAGCGCTCCCATGTCCAGCTTTGAGGGTTTGTGTAAACACAAACATTGAATGTCATTGACAATGGATGGCCAGCTTTGAATGTCTAGACATTGTGTGAACACAGACATTGTGTGAACACAGACATTGTGTGAACACAGACATTGTGTGAACACAGACATTGTGTAAACACAGACATTGTGTAAACACAGACACAGACATTGTGTAAACACAGACATTGTGTAAACACAGACATTGTGTAAAAACAGACATTGTGTAAACACAACACAGACATTGTGTGAACACAGACATTGTGTAAACACAGACATTGTGTAAACACAACACAGACATTGTGTGAACACAGACATTGTGTAAACACAGACACAGACATTGTGTAAACACAGACACAGACATTGTGTAAACACAGACATTGTGTAAACACAACACAGACATTGTGTGAACACAGACATTGTGTAAACACAGACATTGTGTAAACACAACACAGACATTGTGTAAACACAGACATTGTGTAAACACAGACATTGTGTAAACACAGACATTGTGTAAACACAACACAGACATTGTGTAAACACAGACATTGTGTAAACACAGACATTGTGTAAACACAGACACAGACATTGTGTAAACACAGACACAGACATTGTGTAAACACAGACATTGTGTAAACACAACACAGACATTGTGTGAACACAGACATTGTGTAAACACAGACACAGACATTGTGTAAACACAGACACAGACATTGTGTAAACACAGACATTGTGTAAACACAACACAGACATTGTGTGAACACAGACATTGTGTAAACACAGACACAGACATTGTGTAAACACAGACATTGTGTAAACACAGACATTGTGTGAACACAGACATTGTGTAAACACAGACACAGACATTGTGTAAACACAGACATTGTGTAAACACAACACAGACATTGTGTGAACACAGACATTGTGTAAACACAGACACAGACATTGTGTAAACACAGACACAGACATTGTGTAAACACAGACACAGACATTGTGTAAACACAGACACAGACACAGACATTGTGTAAACACAGACATTGTGCCCCTCACTTCACAAGGGTGTGATTTTTACCAGCTGCAAGCTGGTCAATATGAGCTTGCCAGAGTCCCGACCGGGTAGTACACACTGGAGATCATTTTCTGCTGGTTGCCAAGCCTGCATATTTCCAGCCTTACGTGGATTCATTCACAGTTGCTTGCCTGGTTTGGTTTTTGGAGGCTGCTTTAGCTTATTTATGTCACGACAGTTGCCACCACTGGCAACAACAACCCATAACATCCCATCGTCTGCACGGCATGGCTATAGTCGAGCAGTTCTGATTGGCTGCCTCGTCTCCAGCCATGTTGCCTCAGAATTCTTTAGGGTCACTAATTTGAGCATAACAGCGGAGCAGCAGACCCACAGATAATAATAATGCAGCTGGTAATTAATGTTTGCAATGGGTGGCTGCATGGTATACCCACTATTGCAGCTCTCCTTGTGAGAGAGAGAGAGAGAGGGCAGATTGGGGAGAGAGAGCAGACGGAGTTGACTGGCCGGGAGTCGGGGGGTGGAATGCAGGTGGGAGAGGAGGTCTGGCCGGCGGCGGTAATGACAGGTATTCAGGTGATTTGATGCTGAGAGAGACGGAGGGGGGAATGTGTAGTATTAACGGGGTGTGAAAAACACACAGCTGCAGCGCAGAGGAGGGGGAGGAGGGAGAGGGTGAGAGAGGGAGAGGGAGAGGGAGAGGAGAGAGGGAGGAGGGAGAGAGAGGGGGAGAGGGAGAGGGAGAGAGAGGGGGAGAGGGAGAGGGAGAGGGAGAGAGATGGAGGGGGAGAACTGACAACTGCTATTCAGAGTGAACATCTGTTTTCTCATACTTTTCTTCTCATACTTTCTCTTGTTTATTTTCATCTTAGACCTCTCTTCTCACGCATGCACGCACGCACGCACGCTCACACTCACGCACGCACGCTCACACTCACGCACTCACGCTCACACGCACGCACACAACCTCCCTACTCCTCCTTGCCACTCACTCTCTCGTTTTGCCATCTCAGTTCTTGCACCTTCCTCACTAACTCTCTCTACCTCGTCTTCACACATGTCTCCCTATCTGCTCGCCTGTGTGACAGACGAGGTAATTACCAGGAATTATGTGCCCTGTCGCCCCTAAAAAGTGTGTGTGTGTGTGTGTGTGTGTGTGTGTGTGTGTGTGTGTGTGTGTGTGTGTGTGTGTGTGTGTGTGTGTGTGTGTGTGTGTGTGTGTGTGTGTGTGTGTGTGTGTGTGTGTGTGTGTGCGCGCGCGCGAAAGAGAGTTTCTGTCCCAGTATAATTACAAGGGATTAAGATGTTTATCATATAGCACTGTTCCACACACACACACACACACACACACACACACACACACAGGTGTTTTCCACACGAGGGATGACCTGATTTTCCTGTTTGAGTTATAGTGTCATGAGATCTATAATGAGAACTTGAGTAAAGGCTATATATATATATATATACTCTGATATCTTAACCCATTCTGAACGGGAACCCATGTTGGTGTTAGCATCATGTTATGCTTTAGCTATTGAAAAATAGCAGATCTACAAGCTCATAGCGCGCCACCGAGTGGCGCGCTACGAGCTTGTTGGTCTGCTATTTTTGGAAAAATCGAAGAACGACTGACATTTTTTAGAATCTGATCTCAGGTCAGAATGGGTTAATCAGACCAGTGTGTGTCCAGTGGAAACCTCGTATGAATCTGATCTCAGGTCAGAATGGTTTAATCAAAGTGTGATCCCTGAGCAGGCTCCAGGGAGTCCACAGACACATGAGGATACTTTATACACTGTCATTTATTTCTTCTCAGTAGTTTTTTTAATTATTTATTTACTCCAGGGAAGTAGCTGAGCACAGGTGCTCATTTTCAGCAACGCCATGCACATAGAAACACACAGTCAGTCACACACACACACACACACACACATTAACCCATTCTGACCTGAGATCAGATTCATACGAGGTTTCCACCGGACACACACTGGTCTGATTATAACCCATTCTGACCTGAGATCAGATTCTAAAAAAAAATGTCAGTCGTTCTTCGATTTTTCAAAAAATAGCAGACCTACAAGCTCATAGCGCGCCACTCGGTGGCGCGCTATGAGCTTGTAGATCTGCTATTTTCCAATAGCTAAAGCATAACATGATGCTATAACACCAAAATGGGTTCCCGTTGAGAATGGGTTAAATCCTGGGAGCTGAGCAGTACTATAACACAGTCTGATACCGTTGGCCTCTTAAGCAGCTCCACTGGAGCAGTTGCGGGTTCAGTGCCTTGCTCGAGGGCACTTCAACGGTGTTGGGTGGTGAGTGATGACCAATCACTTCCCCGACCCAGATTTATCCTGCCCGGCCGGGGAATCGAACCGGCAACGTTTCGGGTAACAAGGCGACCGGAAATAGGCCAGTATAACAGCATAAAACTGCCCCAAAACGGCTACAAAACAGCAAAAATGTTGCGTGCGCGTGAAGGGGGGGGGGGGGGGGGGGGGGGTGGGCTTCTAGCTTCAGTGCCCAGGGGCCCTCAGAGGTGTTAATCTGGCCCTGGGCGTCAGTTTTGGTCCATTTCTTGTTAGAAGTAGCATTCGGAATGATAATTGCGACAAACATTGTTTGAGAACAAAAGGTATATCCTTCCTCCAAGTTGTACTGCTTGTCAAAATGTGAATTGCAGACTTGAAAAGAAAATAATCCAATTAAGGCACGCCGTCTTTGGTGAAAAATGTAATAGTTTATTTGATGATTGATGAGCAAGGCAAATAAATAACAGGACCTACGCGTTTCGCCCAAAAGGTCTTCGTCAAGGTCTATCTATATTAGGGCTGTCAAAGTTAACGCACTATTAACTAGTTAACTCACAATCCTTTTAACGGCACTATTTTTTTTAACGCACAATTTGACAGAATGGTTGAGAGACGCATGGCAATTTTACACTGAAGAGTTGAATAATTGTTAAACAGCTGAATTATACTTAAGTTAATTTAAGTCTACACAATTAGAAAACTTAGAAAACATGTTATTTTGATCAACATGGCCTGTTATCTCTCGTAATGGTACCATTGGCCAACATCAATACAGTTCTTTAGTTTGGGTCTGGAAGGCTAAATGTCATCAAATGGTGGTTCCGTGGCTCAAATGCAGAATAAATAATGGACCTTGATATGAAAAATCTTGAAAACCACTGATTTAAGGTATATTTAGAACGGATAAAAGATATGCGATTAATTTGCGATTAATCACAGTTAACTATGGACAATCATGCGATTAATCAGATTAAATATTTTAATCGATTGACAGCCCTCATCTATATAGTTGGAGAACATTTGTGATATAATGGAAATTTGACTGACAGGCAGGGCATAATGTCTACGAAACTATAGTGAGGTATACTGTAGTTGTTTGAAGGTTGTAAAAAACATTAAATGTCCATCAATGTGTCCATGAGTCCATCGGATAGCCCGTTTGCCCAGAACCAGCACAGACTCTGGACCCTGATCACCGACATAATCTCCAAATATGGAGCTGGCCTGTTCTGACATCACAACACGTCATATTTGGGCATGCCCTGACACAGAACTCCATATATAGGAAGTGGAACGGGTACTCTGACACGGACGGGTACAACGGGTACTCTGACAACACGGGTACAACGGGTACTCTGACACCACGGGTACAACGGGTACTCTGACACCACGGGTACAACGGGTACTCTGACACCACGGGTACAACGGGTACTCTGACACCACGGGTACAACGGGTACTCTGACACCACGGGTACAACGGGTACTCTGACAACACGGGTACAACGGGTACTCTGACAACACGGGTACAACGGGTACTCTGACAACACGGGTACAACGGGTACTCTGACAACACGGGTACAACGGGTACTCTGACACGGGTACAACGGGTACTCTGACAACACGGGTACAACGGGTACTCTGACAACACGGGTACAACGGGTACTCTGACACGGGTACAACGGGTACTCTGACAACACGGGTACAACGGGTACTCTGACACCACGGGTACAACGGGTACTCTGACAACACGGGTACAACGGGTACTCTGACACGGGTACAACGGGTACTCTGACAACACGGGTACAACGGGTACTCTGACAACACGGGTACAACGGGTACTCTGACACGGGTACAACGGGTACTCTGACAACACGGGTACAACGGGTACTCTGACAACACGGGTACAACGGGTACTCTGACCACACGGGTACAACGGGTACTCTGACAACACGGGTACAACGGGTACTCTGACAACACGGGTACAACGGGTACTCTGACAACACGGGTACAACGGGTACTCTGACAACACGGGTACAACGGGTACTCTGACAACACGGGTACAACGGGTACTCTGACCACACGGGTACAACGGGTACTCTGACAACACGGGTACAACGGGTACTCTGACACCACGGGTACAACGGGTACTCTGACACCACGGGTACAACGGGTACTCTGACAACACGGGTACAACGGGTACTCTGACCACACGGGTACAACGGGTACTCTGACAACACGGGTACAACGGGTACTCTGACAACACGGGTACAACGGGTACTCTGACACCACGGGTACAACGGGTACTCTGACAACACGGGTACAACGGGTACTCTGACAACACGGGTACAACGGGTACTCTGACAACACGGGTACAACGGGTACTCTGACACCACGGGTACAACGGGTACTCTGACAACACGGGTACAACGGGTACTCTGACCACACGGGTACAACGGGTACTCTGACAACACGGGTACAACGGGTACTCTGACAACACGGGTACAATGGGTACTCTGACAACACGGGTACAACGGGTACTCTGACACCACGGGTACAACGGGTACTCTGACAACACGGGTACAACGGGTACTCTGACAACACGGGTACAACGGGTACTCTGACAACACGGGTACAACGGGTACTCTGACAACACGGGTACAACGGGTACTCTGACACCACGGGTACAACGGGTACTCTGACAACACGGGTACAACGGGTACTCTGACAACACGGGTACAACGGGTACTCTGACAACACGGGTACAACGGGTACTCTGACAACACGGGTACAACGGGTACTCTGACAACACGGGTACAACGGGTACTCTGACACGGGTACAACGGGTACTCTGACAACACGGGTACAACGGGTACTCTGACAACACGGGTACAACGGGTACTCTGACAACACGGGTACAACGGGTACTCTGACAACACGGGTACAACGGGTACTCTGACAACACGGGTACAACGGGTACTCTGACACGGGTACAACGGGTACTCTGACAACACGGGTACAACGGGTACTCTGACAACACGGGTACAACGGGTACTCTGACAACACGGGTACAACGGGTACTCTGACAACACGGGTACAACGGGTACTCTGACAACACGGGTACAACGGGTACTCTGACAACACGGGTACAACGGGTACTCTGACACCACGGGTACAACGGGTACTCTGACAACACGGGTACAACGGGTACTCTGACACCACGGGTACAACGGGTACTCTGACAACACGGGTACAACGGGTACTCTGACACCACGGGTACAACGGGTACTCTGACAACACGGGTACAACGGGTACTCTGACAACACGGGTACAACGGGTACTCTGACAACACGGGTACAACGGGTACTCTGACAACACGGGTACAACGGGTACTCTGACAACACGGGTACAACGGGTACTCTGACAACACGGGTACAACGGGTACTCTGACAACACGGGTACAACGGGTACTCTGACAACACGGGTACAACGGGTACTCTGACAACACGGGTACAACGGGTACTCTGACCACACGGGTACAACGGGTACTCTGACACCACGGGTACAACGGGTACTCTGACAACACGGGTACAACGGGTACTCTGACACCACGGGTACAACGGGTACTCTGACACCACGGGTACAACGGGTACTCTGACACCACGGGTACAACGGGTACTCTGACAACACGGGTACAACGGGTACTCTGACACCACGGGTACAACGGGTACTCTGACACCACGGGTACAACGGGTACTCTGACAACACGGGTACAACGGGTACTCTGACAACACGGGTACAACGGGTACTCTGACAACACGGGTACAACGGGTACTCTGACAACACGGGTACAACGGGTACTCTGACAACACGGGTACAACGGGTACTGAAATACCCGGGCGGGGCATGGATGGATCTGCAACTTCATTCCATTCTGACCTGAGATCAGATTCTAAAAAAAATATTCTATACATCCTGACAGTTTTCTGAAAAAGCTATGTTTCTATGTCAGTCGTTCTTTGATTTTTCAAAAATAGCAGACCTACAAGCTTTTAGCGCGCCACTCGGTGGCGCGCTATGAGCTTGTAGATCTGCTATTTTTAAATGGCTAAAGCATAACATAATGCTAACACCAAAAGGGGTTTGATTATAGGTTGGGGCAATGCATGTACAGTACATTGTACAGTATTCTTCACAAGGACCTCCCCCCCTCACTCAAACGTCCTATACATCATTAGTAAGCAATACTTTGACTCTGGAAATACGCTCTTCATAAATGACGAGCCCCTGAGCAATTCCAATTAGGCAATATTACACACGAGAGGCGTTGGTTTAACATCATTAACCCATTCTGAACGGGAACCCCTTTTGGTGTTATAGCATCATGTTATGCTTTAGCTATTGAAAAATAGCAGACCTACAAGCTCATAGCGCGCCACCGAGTGGCGCGCTATGAGCTTGTAGGTCTGCTGTTTTTTGAAGAATCGAAGAACGACTGACATTTTTAGAATCTGATCTCAGGTCAGAATGGGTTCATCAGACCGGTGTGTGTCCAGCGGAAACCTGGTATGAATCTGATCTCAGGTCAGAATGGGTTAATGCACGCGCCTGCAGCATCGCATTAAAATGGTCAGTCTACAAGCTCACAGCGTGTCAATGTAGAATGATTGGCTAGTTGAACTATTCAAAAATGTTTTGCAAAATAGTAAAAAAAAAAAAAAGGCAAAGAAGTTTAGGCATAAGGAGTTTATAGCGGTGACGAATGAGAGAACGATTACTGACATACAGGATTATTTATACCCTGAGGGTTATTTTTTTATTACTGTAAATCCTACAGTACATCACATAATATCTCATGAAGCAATACATTGACTTTTTACAAAATGTAACACTGGCGAAATACAACTTTGCAGATGTGAAAACTGAAATATCAATTTAACAGTTCTAGTGTACAGTACAGCCCACATCCATGTCTGCATTTGTTACGTTCTAGAGTGACAGCTAGCTTCACACCGTAAAATATGCCATAAAGATTTTTTTTATTGTGTGCAAATGTTGAAGCCCGCAGAAAAACAGAATATTGAGTCAGGCCGCGGATTCATGACTAGATGCATCACGACTGAAACCCAGACGCCAACATTTGTGGTATTTGTCATATCAGCTGACAAGTAGAGATGACGATTCATATCTTCAGAGTTCTTTTTTTTACACACTAAAGTCTGTCTACATCACCATAGTCTGCTAAACACACTACAGTATGCGGCAACCCATTTTTCACCCCTGTGTCAATCATCTAATGTGATCCTGGGCTCTACACACCCTCCACCAACCTAGTCCCCATATATGGGGGACAAGGGGAGACCAACCTAGTCCCCATATATGGGGGACAAGGGGAGACCAACATAGTCCCCATATATGGGGGACAAGGGGAGACCAACCTAGTCCCCATATATGGGGGACAAGGGGAGACCAACCTAGTCCCCATATATGGGGGACAAGGGGAGACCAACCTAGTCCCCATATATGGGGGACAAGGGGAGACCAACCTAGTCCCCATATATGGGGGACAAGGGGAGAGCAACGGACTTGAACTCATGCTTCCTTCATGCCTGAGTGTCCAAGTTGCTCCTTTACACCTGACAGGGGGGAGTTTCCCTGGTTGGACGTCGTAGCGTGTGGAAGGAATATGTTATTACAACCAGTTCCTTTCCCCTCCATCAGGCGCCCCGGCTGGCCAGGGGGAGGCAGTATAGAGACCAGGATTACTGCATGTTTTTTGTGAGGGTACCTACCCTAGGGGGCACGGGGAGAACATGTGAGGGTATACCTACCCTAGGGGACACGGGGAGAACATGTGAGGGTATACCTACCCTAGGGGACACGGGGAGAACATGTGAGGGTACCTACCCTAGGGGACACGGGGAGAACATGTGAGGGTACCTACCCTAGCGGACACGGGGAGAACATGTGAGGGTATACCTACCCTAGGGGACACGGGGAGAACATGTGAGGGTACCTACCCTAGGGGACACGGGGAGAACATGTGAGGGTATACCTACCCTAGCGGACACGGGGAGAACATGTGAGGGTATACCTACCCTAGCGGACACGGGGAGAACATGTGAGGGTATACCTACCCTAGCGGACACGGGGAGAACATGTGAGGGTATACCTACCATAGGGGACACGGGGAGAACATGTGAGGGTACCTACCCTAGGGGACACGGGGAGAACATGTGAGGGTACCTACCCTAGCGGACACGGGGAGAACATGTGAGGGTACCTACCCTAGCGGACACGGGGAGAACATGTGAGGGTACCTACCCTAGGGGACACGGGGAGAACATGTGAGGGTACCTACCCTAGGGGACACGGGGAGAACATGTGAGGGTACCTACCCTAGGGGACACGGGGAGAACATGTGAGGGTACCTACCCTATAGGGGACACGGGGAGAACATGTGAGGGTACCTACCCTAGGGGACACGGGGAGAACATGTGAGGGTACCTACCCTAGGGGACACGGGGAGAACATGTGAGGGTACCTACCCTATAGGGGACACGGGGAGAACATGTGAGGGTACCTACCCTAGGGGACACGGGGAGAACATGTGAGGGTATACCTACCATAGGGGACACGGGGAGAACATGTGAGGGTACCTACCCTAGGGGACACGGGGAGAACATGTGAGGGTACCTACCCTATAGGGGACACGGGGAGAACATGTGAGGGTACCTACCCTAGGGGACACGGGGAGAACATGTGAGGGTACCTACCCTAGGGGACACGGGGAGAACATGTGAGGGTACCTACCCTATAGGGGACACGGGGAGAACATGTGAGGGTACCTACACTAGGGGACACGGGGAGAACATGTGAGGGTACCTACCCTATAGGGGACACGGGGAGAACATGTGAGGGTACCTACCCTAGGGGACACGGGGAGAACATGTGAGGGTACCTACCCTAGGGGACACGGGGAGAACATGTGAGGGTACCTACCCTAGGGGACACGGGGAGAACATGTGAGGGTACCTACCCTAGGGGACACGGGGAGAACATGTGAGGGTACCTACCCTAGGGGACACGGGGAGAACATGTGAGGGTACCTACCCTAGGGGACACGGGGAGAACATGTGAGGGTACCTACCCTAGGGGACACGGGGAGAACATGTGAGGGTACCTACCCTAGGGGACACGGGGAGAACATGTGAGGGTACCTACCCTATAGGGGACACGGGGAGAACATGTGAGGGTACCTACCCTAGGGGACACGGGGAGAACATGTGAGGGTATACCTACCCTAGGGGACACGGGGAGAACATGTGAGGGTATACCTACCCTAGGGGACACGGGGAGAACATGTGAGGGTACCTACCCTAGGTGGACACGGGGAGAACATGTGAGGGTATCTACCCTAGGGGACACGGGGAGAACATGTGAGGGTACCTACCCTAGGGGACACAGGGAGAACATGTGAGGGTACCTACCCTAGGGGACACGGGGAGAACATGTGAGGGTACCTACCCTAGGGGACACGGGGAGAACATGTGAGGGTACCTACCCTAGGGGACACGGGGAGAACATGTGAGGGTACCTACCCTAGGGGACACGGGGAGAACATGTGAGGGTACCTACCCTAGGGGACACGGGGAGAACATGTGAGGGTACCTACCCTAGGGGACACGGGGAGAACATGTGAGGGTACCTACCATAGGGGACACGGGGAGAACATGTGAGGGTACCTACACTAGGGGACACGGGGAGAACATGTGAGCGTACCTACCCTAGGGGACACGGGGAGAACATGTGAGGGTACCTACCCTAGGGGACACGGGGAGAACATGTGAGGGTACCTACCATAGGGGACACGGGGAGAACATGTGAGGGTACCTACACTAGGGGACACGGGGAGAACATGTGAGGGTACCTACCCTAGGGGACACGGGGAGAACATGTGAGGGTATACCTACCCTAGGGGACACGGGGAGAACATGTGAGGGTACCTACCCTAGGGGACACGGGGAGAACATGTGAGGTTATACCTACCCTAGGGGACACGGGGAGAACATGTGAGGGTATACCTACCCTAGGGGACACGGGGAGAACATGTGAGGGTACCTACCCTAGGGGACACGGGGAGAACATGTGAGGGTACCTACCCTAGGGGACACGGGGAGAACATGTGAGGTTATACCTACCCTAGGGGACACGGGGAGAACATGTGAGGGTACCTACCCTAGGGGACACGGGGAGAACATGTGAGGTTATACCTACCCTAGGGGACACGGGGAGAACATGTGAGGGTATACCTACCCTAGGGGACACGGGGAGAACATGTGAGGGTACCTACCCTAGGGGACACGGGGAGAACATGCAAACTATAGACCGATTCACAGAGGGGTGCCCTGGGCGCGGCCATTACTGAGGGGTAATCCATGGAGCAGGTGCTCCGTAGGCCAGGTGTAGCTAATCAGTGCTGCTGCACTCAATGGTACACCTCAGTAATGGCCGCACCCAGGAAACCCTCTGTGAATCGGTCTATAGTTACGAGACCTGATTTTTTTTAAAATCTGATTCCCATCACTCTTCGCTCAAAGAAAAATAAAAAAACGTTAATACAAATCAACCACAAACACATTATCAACCTGCATGAAATCTGAAATACATTTCAGTCATTACACAGACACTCTAAATACATGAATAAAACAGAAGAAAACACAAAAAGAGCTAATTAGACCATAATAGAAAACATCTGACGTGTGCCTTGTTATTTAAAATGATTCAGTCTCGCTCGCAGAAGAACATGCAACACTACTGGTAATGTTCACTTTAAAATACAGTATATATACATAATAATTTTTTTTGTATTTTAGCATAATATGCCACATAATCATGGAAATGATTATGCCATTATGTGTAGCATATACAGTATACAGTATATGCTTGTTACCCTGCATACTCTAATAGATGAAGAGAAGTGCTTATGTAAATAAGATGCTGTAGCCTTGTGACCTTCTCCCCAGAGGCTTATGGAGCAGAATGTTGATATTTGCATTTACTGAAAGAAGCACTTGTCAGCACAATAACTCATTTTGCGCGGGAACCCCTTTTGGTGTTAGCATCATGTCATGCTTTAGCTATTGAAAAATAGCTAGAAAAATCGAAGAACGACTGACATAGAAACATAGCTTTTTCAGAAAACTGTCATTTTCAAACAGACGTTTTTAGAATCTGATCTCGGGTCAGAATGGGATAATGCATGTTTACACATACACGAAGGCAGGCAGGCAGGCACACAAACACACAGAGTCCCAGGAGGTCACTGCTGTCCCTCTGTGTCCCTCAGAGTCCCAGGAGGTCACTGCTGTCCCTCTGAGTCCCCTCAGAGTCCCAGGAGGTCACTGCTGTCCCTCTGTGTCCCCTCAGAGTCCCAGGAGGTCACTGCTGTCCCTCTGAGTCCCAGGAGGTCACTGCTGTCCCTCTGAGTCCCCTCAGAGTCCCAGGAGGTCACTGCTGTCCCTCTGTGTCCCCTCAGAGTCCCAGGAGGTCACTGCTGTCCCTCTGTGTCCCCTCAGAGTCCCAGGAGGTCACTGCTGTCCCTCTGTGTCCCTCAGAGTCCCAGGAGGTCACTGCTGTCCCTCTGTGTCCCTCAGAGTCCCAGGAGGTCACTGCTGTCCCTCCGTGTCCCTCAGAGTCCCAGGAGGTCACTGCTGTCCCTCTGTGTCCCTCAGAGTCCCAGGAGGTCACTGCTGTCCCTCTGTGTCCCTCAGAGTCCCAGGAGGTCACTGCTGTCCCTCTGTGTCCCTCAGAGTCCCAGGAGGTCACTGCTGTCCCTCTGAGTCCCCTCAGAGTCCCAGGAGGTCACTGCTGTCCCTCTGTGTCCCCTCAGAGTCCCAGGAGGTCACTGCTGTCCCTCAGAGTCCCCTCAGAGTCCCAGGAGGTCACTGCAGTCCCTCTGAGTCCCCTCAGAGTCCCAGGAGGTCACTGCTGTCCCTCTGTGTCCCCTCAGAGTCCCAGGAGGTCACTGCTGTCCCTCAGAGTCCCCTCAGAGTCCCAGGAGGTCACTGCTGTCCCTCTGTGTCCCTCAGAGTCCCAGGAGGTCACTGCTGTCCCTCTGTGTCCCCTCAGAGTCCCAGGAGGTCACTGCTGTCCCTCTGTGTCCCTCAGAGTCCCAGGAGGTCACTGCTGTCCCTCTGTGTCCCTCAGAGTCCCAGGAGGTCACTGCTGTCCCTCTGTGTCCCTCAGAGTCCCAGGAGGTCACTGCTGTCCCTCTGTGTCCCCTCAGAGTCCCAGGAGGTCACTGCTGTCCCTCTGTGTCCCTCAGAGTCCCAGGAGGTCACTGCTGTCCCTCTGTGTCCCTCAGAGTCCCAGGAGGTCACTGCTGTCCCTCCGTGTCCCTCAGAGTCCCAGGAGGTCACTGCTGTCCCTCTGTGTCCCCTCAGAGTCCCAGGAGGTCACTGCTGTCCCTCTGTGTCCCCTCAGAGTCCCAGGAGGTCTCTGCTGTCCCTCTGTGTCCCTCAGAGTCCCAGGAGGTCACTGCTGTCCCTCTGTGTCCCCTCAGAGTCCCAGGAGGTCACTGCTGTCCCTCTGTGTCCCCTCAGAGTCCCAGGAGGTCACTGCTGTCCCTCTGTGTCCCCTCAGAGTCCCAGGAGGTCACTGCTGTCCCTCAGAGTCCCCTCAGAGTCCCAGGAGGTCACTGCTGTCCCTCAGAGTCCCAGGAGGTCACTGCTGTCCCTCAGAGTCCCAGGAGGTCACTGCTGTCCCTCAGAGTCCCAGGAGGTCACTGCTGTCCCTCAGAGTCCCAGGAGGTCACTGCTGTCCCTCAGAGTCCCTCTGAGTCCCAGGAGGTCACTGCTGTCCCTCAGAGTCCCAGGAGGTCACTGCTGTCCCTCAGAGTCCCTCTGAGTCCCAGGAGGTCACTGCTGTCCCTCAGAGTCCCAGGAGGTCACTGCTGTCCCTCTGTGTCCCCTCAGAGTCCCAGGAGGTCACTGCTGTCCCTCTGTGTCCCCTCAGAGTCCCAGGAGGTCACTGCTGTCCCTCTGTGTCCCTCAGAGTCCCAGGAGGTCTCTGCTGTCCCTCTGTGTCCCAGGAGGTCACTGCTGTCCCTCTGTGTCCCAGGAGGTCACTGCTGTCCCTCTGTGTCCCCTCAGAGTCCCAGGAGGTCACTGCTGTCCCTCTGTGTCCCTCAGAGTCCCAGGAGGTCACTGCTGTCCCTCTGTGTCCCTCAGAGTCCCAGGAGGTCACTGCTGTCCCTCAGAGTCCCAGGAGGTCACTGCTGTCCCTCTGTGTCCCCTCAGAGTCCCAGGAGGTCACTGCTGTCCCTCTGAGTCCCTCAGAGTCCCAGGAGGTCACTGCTGTCCCTCTGAGTCCCTCAGAGTCCCAGGAGGTCACTGCTGTCCCTCTGTGTCCCTCAGAGTCCCAGGAGGTCACTGCTGTCCCTCTGTGTCCCTCAGAGTCCCAGGAGGTCACTGCTGTCCCTCTGTGTCCCTCAGAGTCCCAGGAGGTCACTGCTGTCCCTCAGTGTCCCTCAGAGTCCCTCAGAGTCCCAGGAGGTCACTGCTGTCCCTCAGAGTCCCTCAGAGTCCCAGGAGGTCACTGCTGTCCCTCAGTGTCCCCTCAGAGTCCCAGGAGGTCACTGCTGTCCCTCCGTGTCCCTCAGAGTCCCAGGAGGTCACTGCTGTCCCTCTGTGTCCCCTCAGAGTCCCAGGAGGTCACTGCTGTCCCTCTGTGTCCCTCAGAGTCCCAGGAGGTCACTGCTGTCCCTCAGAGTCCCCTCAGAGTCCCAGGAGGACACTGCTGTCCCTCCGTGTCCCTCAGAGTCCCAGGAGGTCACTGCTGTCCCTCTGTGTCCCTCAGAGTCCCAGGAGGTCACTGCTGTCCCTCTGTGTCCCTCAGAGTCCCAGGAGGTCACTGCTGTCCCTCCCTGTCCCTCAGAGTCCCAGGAGGTCACTGCTGTCCCTCAGAGTCCCCTCAGAGTCCCAGGAGGACACTGCTGTCCCTCCGTGTCCCTCAGAGTCCCAGGAGGTCACTGCTGTCCCTCTGTGTCCCTCAGAGTCCCAGGAGGTCACTGCTGTCCCTCTGTGTCCCTCAGAGTCCCAGGAGGTCACTGCTGTCCCTCTGTGTCCCCTCAGAGTCCCAGGAGGTCACTGCTGTCCCTCAGAGTCCCAGGAGGTCACTGCTGTCCCTCAGAGTCCCAGGAGGTCACTGCTGTCCCTCAGAGTCCCAGGAGGTCACTGCTGTCCCTCAGAGTCCCAGGAGGTCACTGCTGTCCCTCAGAGTCCCAGGAGGTCACTGCTGTCCCTCTGTGTCCCTCAGAGTCCCAGGAGGTCACTGCTATCCCTCTGTGTCCCTCAGTGTCCCAGGAGGTCACTGCTGTCCCTCTGTGTCCCTCAGAGTCCCAGGAGGTCACTGCTGTCCCTCTGTGTCCCCTCAGAGTCCCAGGAGGTCACTGCTGTCCCTCTGTGTCCCTCAGAGTCCCAGGAGGTCACTGCTGTCCCTCTGTGTCCCCTCAGAGTCCCAGGAGGTCACTGCTGTCCCTCAGAGTCCCTCAGAGTCCCAGGAGGTCACTGCTGTCCCTCTGTGTCCCCTCAGAGTCCCAGGAGGTCACTGCTGTCCCTCTGTGTCCCTCAGAGTCCCAGGAGGTCACTGCTGTCCCTCAGAGTCCCAGGAGGTCTCTGCTGTCCCTCTGTGTCCCCTCAGAGTCCCAGGAGGTCACTGCTGTCCCTCTGTGTCCCTCAGAGTCCCAGGAGGTCACTGCTGTCCCTCAGAGTCCCTCAGAGTCCCAGGAGGTCACTGCTGTCCCTCAGTGTCCCCTCAGAGTCCCAGGAGGTCACTGCTGTCCCTCTGTGTCCCCTCAGAGTCCCAGGAGGTCACTGCTGTCCCTCTGTGTCCCTCAGAGTCCCAGGAGGTCACTGCTGGCCCTCTGTGTCCCCTCAGAGTCCCAGGAGGTCACTGCTGGCCCTCTGTGTCCCCTCAGAGTCCCAGGAGGTCACTGCTGTCCCTCAGAGTCCCAGGAGGTCACTGCTGTCCCTCAGAGTCCCAGGAGGTCACTGCTGTCCCTCAGAGTCCCAGGAGGTCACTGCTGTCCCTCAGAGTCCCAGGAGGTCACTGCTGTCCCTCTGTGTCCCCTCAGAGTCCCAGGAGGTCACTGCTGTCCCTCTGTGTCCCTCAGAGTCCCAGGAGGTCACTGCTATCCCTCTGTGTCCCTCAGTGTCCCAGGAGGTCACTGCTGTCCCCCCATGTCCCTCAGAGTCCCAGGAGGTCACTGCTGTCCCTCTGTGTCCCCTCAGAGTCCCAGGAGGTCACTGCTGTCCCTCTGTGTCCCTCAGAGTCCCAGGAGGTCACTGCTGTCCCTCAGAGTCCCAGGAGGTCTCTGCTGTCCCTCTGTGTCCCTCAGAGTCCCAGGAGGTCACTGCTGTCCCTCTGTGTCCCTCAGAGTCCCAGGAGGTCACTGCTGTCCCCCCATGTCCCTCAGAGTCCCAGGAGGTCACTGCTGTCCCTCTGTGTCCCCTCAGAGTCCCAGGAGGTCACTGCTGTCCCTCTGTGTCCCTCAGAGTCCCAGGAGGTCACTGCTGTCCCTCAGAGTCCCAGGAGGTCTCTGCTGTCCCTCTGTGTCCCTCAGAGTCCCAGGAGGTCACTGCTGTCCCTCTGTGTCCCTCAGAGTCCCAGGAGGTCACTGCTGTCCCTCTGTGTCCCTCAGAGTCCCAGGAGGTCACTGCTGTCCCTCAGAGTCCCTCAGAGTCCCAGGAGGTCACTGCTGTCCCTCAGTGTCCCCTCAGAGTCCCAGGAGGTCACTGCTGGCCCTCTGTGTCCCCTCAGAGTCCCAGGAGGTCACTGCTGTCCCTCTGTGTCCCTCAGAGTCCCAGGAGGTCACTGCTGGCCCTCTGTGTCCCCTCAGAGTCCCAGGAGGTCACTGCTGTCCCAAAGAGTCCCAGGAGGTCACTGCTGGCCCTCAGAGTCCCTCAGAGTCCCAGGAGGTCACTGCTGTCCCTCTGTGTCCCTCAGAGTCCCAGGAGGTCACTGCTGTCCCTCTGTGTCCCTCAGAGTCCCAGGAGGTCACTGCTGTCCCTCTGTGTCTCTCAGAGTCCCAGGAGGTCACTGCTGTCCCTCCGTGTGCCCGTCGAGGCGTCCAATGTGACCACGCTGGTCACAACCATGCAGGGCAAAGGAACGGCACCACACAGGGCAGCAAGTAGACTGTTTTTATAGACTGTTTTTAAGGAAGGACACCACACAGGGCAGCAAGTAGACTTTTTTATTCCTCCATGTGTCAGGAAGGCCATGAGTATATTATGACCGACCCCTCCCACCATCTCCTTGAACCCCTGCCATCTGGAAGGAGGTTCAAGAGCCTATAGGAGGAGGAAGCACCAGCAGGTAAATGGTAAATGGTGCATTTATATAGCGCCTTTATCCAAGGCGCTTTACATAGATCGTGCATTACATTCACCCATTCATACACACATTCATACACCGATCGCGGCAGAAGCCATGCAAGGTACCAACCAGCACATCGGGAGCAATTTGGGGTTCAGTGTCTTTGCCCAAGGACACTTCGACATGTAGACAGGAGGAGGAGGAGCCGGGATTCGAACCGCCGACCCATGGATCATTGGACGACCTGCTCTACCTCTTGAGCCACAGCCACCCCGCAGGCTGACCAACAGTTTCTTTCACCCAAACCATCGGGACACTGAACACTTGCCACATACTGCCCCCGAAGGAGAGATGAATATATAGCACTTTACACACATTTGAACTTTGAACGCATCAGCACTTTCTCCTGACAATGTTTGTCTGCTCCTTTTACCTTTTTAATGTTTTTTTTAACCCATTCATACGAGGTTTCCACTGGACACACACACACTGGTCTGATTATAACCCATTCTGACCTGAGATCAGATTCTATAAAGATGTCAGTCGTTCTTTCGATTTGTCAAAAATAGCAGACCTACAAGCTCGTAGCGCGCCACTCGGTGGCGCGCTACGAGCTTGTAGATCTGCTATTTTTCAATAGCTAAAGCATAACGTGATGCTGACACCAAAATGGGTTCCCGTATAGTAGTTAAAAGGATTTGCCTCTTTTTAATGTGTCTTATTGTTTTTAAATGTGAAGCACCATGAGCCATGGAGAACGCTATTTTGCTCCCCTGTATATTGTGTATGTTGTGGAAGTGACTAAATCTGATTGATTGATTGATTGATTGATTGATGTGCAATGAATAACACGACATTTTACACATGGAGAGGCGATAGCTCTCCACTGTCCGGACAGAGGCTCTCTCTTCTTGAGTGACGACTGATTGATCCTGTTGTGACCTTTTGATCAAGTCCATGATGCACAACAGGTGCGCTGCAGCCACGCCCAGCTCTCTGAGTCCAGTTCATGTTTGACTTTAGGCCAGGTGTGACTGCTCTGAGTCCACTTCATGTTTGACTTTAGGCCAGGTGTGACTGCTCTGAGTCCACTTCATGTTTGACTTTAGGCCAGGTGTGACTGCTCTGAGTCCACTTCATGTTTGACTTTAGGCCAGGTGTGACTGCTCTGAGTCCACTTCATGTTTGACTTTAGGCCAGGTGTGACTGCTCTGAGTCCACTTCATGTTTGACTTTAGGCCAGGTGTGACTGCTCTGAGTCCACTTCATGTTTGACTTTAGGCCAGGTGTGACTGCTCTGAGTCCACTTCATGTTTGACTTTAGGCCAGGTGTGACTGCTCTGAGTCCACTTCTAGTTTGACTTTAGGCCAGGTGTGACTGCTCTGAGTCCACTTCATGTGTGACTTTAGGCCAGGTGTGACTGCTCTGAGTCCACTTCATGTTTGACTTTAGGCCAGGTGTGACTGCTCTGAGTCCACTTCATGTTTGACTTTAGGCCAGGTGTGACTGCTCTGAGTCCACTTCATGTTTGACTTTAGACCAGGTGTGACTGCTCTGAGTCCACTTCATGTTTGACTTTAGGCCAGGTGTGACTGCTCTGAGTCCACTTCATGTTTGACTTTAGGCCAGGTGTGACTGCTCTGAGTCCACTTCATGTTTGACTTTAGACCAGGTGTGACTGCTCTGAGTCCACTTCATGTTTGACTTTAGGCCAGGTGTGACTGCTCTGAGTCCACTTCATGTTTGACTTTAGGCCAGGTGTGACTGCTCTGAGTCCACTTCTAGTTTGACTTTAGGCCAGGTGTGACTGCTCTGAGTCCACTTCATGTTTGACTTTAGGCCAGGTGTGACTGCTCTGAGTCCACTTCATGTTTGACTTTAGACCAGGTGTGACTGCTCTGAGTCCACTTCATGTGTGACTTTAGGCCAGGTGTGACTGCTCTGAATCCACTTCATGTTTGACTTTAGGCCAGGTGTGACTGCTCTGAGTCCACTTCATGTGTGACTTTAGGCCATGTGTGACTGCTCTGAGTCCACTTCATGTGTGACTTTAGGCCATGTGTGACTGCTCTGAGTCCACTTCATGTTTGACTTTAGGCCAGGTGTGACTGCTCTGAGTCCACTTCATGTTTGACTTTAGGCCAGGTGTGACTGCTCTGAGTCCACTTCATGTTTGACTTTAGGCCAGGTGTGACTGCTCTGAATCCACTTCATGTGTGACTTTAGGCCAGGTGTGACTGCTCTGAATCCACTTCATGTTTGACTTTAGGCCAGGTGTGACTGCTCTGAGTCCACTTCATGTGTGACTTTAGGCCATGTGTGACTGCTCTGAGTCCACTTCATGTGTGACTTTAGGCCATGTGTGACTGCTCTGAGTCCACTTCATGTTTGACTTTAGGCCAGGTGTGACTGCTCTGAGTCCACTTCATGTTTGACTTTAGGCCAGGTGTGACTGCTCTGAGTCCACTTCATGTTTGACTTTAGGCCAGGTGTGACTGCTCTGAGTCCACTTCATGTGTGACTTTAGGCCAGGTGTGACTGCTCTGAATCCACTTCATGTTTGACTTTAGGCCAGGTGTGACTGCTCTGAGTCCACTTCATGTTTGACTTTAGGCCAGGTGTGACTGCTCTGAGTCCACTTCATGTTTGACTTTAGGCCAGGTGTGACTGCTCTGAGTCCACTTCATGTTTGACTTTAGGCCAGGTGTGACTGCTCTGAGTCCACTTCATGTTTGACTTTAGACCAGGTGTGACTGCTCTGAGTCCACTTCATGTTTGACTTTAGACCAGGTGTGACTGCTCTGAATCCACTTCATGTTTGACTTTAGGCCAGGTGTGACTGCTCTGAGTCCACTTCATGTGTGACTTTAGGCCAGGTGTGACTGCTCTGAGTCCACTTCATGTTTGACTTTAGGCCAGGTGTGACTGCTCTGAGTCCACTTCATGTTTGACTTTAGGCCAGGTGTGACTGCTCTGAGTCCACTTCATGTTTGACTTTAGACCAGGTGTGACTGCTCTGAGTCCACTTCATGTTTGACTTTAGGCCAGGTGTGACTGCTCTGAATCCACTTCTAGTTTGAATTTAGGCCAGGTGTGACTGCTCTGAGTCCACTTCTAGTTTGAATTTAGGCCAGGTGTGACTGCTCTGAGTCCACTTCATGTTTGACTTTAGGCCAGGTGTGACTGCTCTGAGTCCACTTCTAGTTTGAATTTAGGCCAGGTGTGACTGCTCTGAGTCCACTTCTAGTTTGACTTTAGGCCAGGTGTGACTGCTCTGAGTCCACTTCATGTTTGACTTTAGACCAGGTGTGACTGCTCTGAGTCCACTTCTAGTTTGAATTTAGGCCAGGTGTGACTGCTCTGAGTCCACTTCTAGTTTGAATTTAGGCCAGGTGTGACTGCTCTGAGTCCACTTCATGTTTGACTTTAGACCAGGTGTGACTGCTCTGAGTCCACTTCATGTTTGACTTTAGGCCAGGTGTGACTGCTCTGAGTCCACTTCATGTTTGACTTTAGGCCAGGTGTGACTGCTCTGAGTCCACTTCATGTTTGACTTTAGGCCAGGTGTGACTGCTCTGAGTCCACTTCATGTTTGACTTTAGGCCAGGTGTGTGACTGTCATCCTCTCTCTCACAGTAGGCTATAGCCTAAATAATGTGAGGAAGGAAGGAAGGAAGGAAGGAAGGGAGGGAGGGAGGAAGGAAGGAAGGAAGGAAGGAAGGAAGGAAGGAAGGAAGGAAGGAAGGAAGGAAGGAAGGAAGGAAGGAAGGGAGGGAGGGAGGGAGGGAGGGAGGGAGGGAGGGAGGGAGGGAGGGAGGAGATAACAAGCAAAGAGACAGTATGTAAACAAAATGTTCTCAACCACCCAAAACGATACAATTTTTGTAAAATCTATGGTCACACTCACCCTACCTTTCTGTCTGTCTGTAATGTGTCTAGACTTAACACAGGACTCTGTCTGCATCTCTCTCTCTCTCTCTCTCTCTCTCTCTCTCTCTCTCTCTCTCTCTCTCTCTCTCTCTCTCTCTCTCTCTCTCTCTCTCTCTCTCTCTCTCTCTCTCTCTCTCTCTCTCTCTCTCTCTCTCTCTCTCTCTCTCTCTCTCTCTCTCTCACAGACATCTCAGACACTTCAGACAGAATGCCGAGCATTTCTACCTCTGCCAGACATTTCAGAGTCTGGCAGAGCTCTCTGTCTGGCAAGCAGTGCAGGCAGACAGACAGACAGACACCTATAGCCCATATATGGTGGCTGTTCCAATATAAAGTGTCTGTACGTTGAAGTGTTTTAACGCCATTGCGTTATCATTTATGATTAATGTTAGGTACACAGTGGGTGCTTCACAGTGCTATTACTGTACATGCATGTAGCAGTGTGGATATTACATAGTGTAAATGTGTTTGGGGATAGCCTACCGTAACCATGTTTTTTTGTAATCCGACTCCCATCACTTTTCGCTCCAAAGAAATAAAGTTAATACAAATCAACCTGCATGAAATCAGACCAATCTGAAATGCACGTCATTTCACAGACACTTTCAATAAATGAATACAATTCAGATGCCAGATAAGCACAGAAACGCATACAGTAAAAACACAAAGAGAGCTAATTAGACCATATAGAAAACATCTGACATGATTTGTTATTTAACCCATTTTGCGCGGGAACCCATTTTGGTGTTATAGCATCATGTTATGCTTTAGCTATTGAAAAAATAGCAGACCTACAAGCTCGTAGCGCGCCACCGAGTGGCGCGCTACGAGCTTGTAGGTCTGCTTTTTTTTTATTTTTATCGAAGAACGACTGACATTTTTTTAGAATCTGAGCTCAGGTCAGAATGGGTTATGATCAGACCAGTGTGTGTCCAGTGGAAACCTCCGTATGAATCTGATCTCGGGTCAGAATGGGTTAAAACGATTCAGTCTCGCTCGCAGAAGAACATGCAACACTATAGTAATGGGCACTTTGCTTCATGAAGCTCAAAATATATATACATAATATTTGAGTATTTTAGCATATTTATATGCCACAGTTTTACGTGTATTATGCTTGTTATCCATACTCTAATAGATGAAGAGAAGTGATTATGTAAAAAAGACGCTGGCCTTGTGACCTTCTCCCCAGAGGCTTATGGAACAGAATGTTCCAATATAAAGTTTGTGGCCATTGCGTTATGATTAATGTTAGGGTATACAGTGCTTCAAAGTGCTATTACTGTACGTGGTACTGTAGCAGTAGATATTACATAGTGTACGTAGTGTGTTTGGGGATACCGTAACCATGTTTTTAAAGTGATGGATGACCTGTCATAATACACACTCTGTCCATAATGAAATCACATCCAGTATATAACCCATTCTGACCTGAGATCAGATTCTAAAAAAGGTCTTCTATACATCCTGACAGTGTTCTGAAAAAAAGCTATGTTTCTATGTCAGTCTTTATTCGATTTCCTCGAAAAATAGCAGATCTACAAGCTCATAGCGCGCCACCGAGTGGCGCGCTATGAGCTTGTAGATCTGCTATTTTTCAATAGCTAAAGCATAACATGATGCTATAACACCAAAAGGTGGTTCCCGCGCCCAAAATGGGATATTAAATTAAATACATACGTGTGATATTATTGTACTTTGAAGTTGGCTCATCATATCATGACCATATTTGTGTTGTGGCTCCATAATACATACTGTACACATTCATAAAGTAATGTAAAGCTATAATGTAAGATGTTGACCATAACGTGATGGACGACGCCGTGTCCTCCACATTAATAAGAACAACAGGCACACATACGGCATTAATCGCGTCTATATGTGAATACGAGTGAAAATCCATATAGCGCTTTGCTCTCACAGCAGAACAATCAATGTCCAGCTGGCTATAGCTCGCCTCCTGTGGTGTGTGTTTGTGTGTGTGTGTGCGTGTGCGTGTGCGTGCGCGTGCACGTGCGTGTGTGTGCAGAGATGGGCAAAATGCATTGAAAATGTATTTTGTATCAAAATACATTGAAAATGTATTTTGATACAAAATACAAATACTGGGTCAAAACATGTATCTAAATACAAAATACATCTTCCATCCCAGCGAAATACAAATTACAAAATACAGAAAAAATATTTCAAATACGTATTTCAAATACATGTATTTCAAATACTGCCCATCTCTGATGGGCAAAATATATTGAAAATGTATTTTGATACAAAATACAAATACTGGGTCAAAAAATGTATCTAAATACAAAATACATCTAATTTCTTCCATCCCAGCTAAATACAAATTACAAAATACAAAAAAGTATTTCAAATACGTATTTCAAATACGTATTTCAAATACTGCCCGTGTGTGTGTGTGTGTGTGTGTGTGTGTGTGTGTGTGTGTGTGTGTGTGTGTGTGTGTGTGTGTGTGTGTGTGTGTGTGTGTGTGTGTGTGTGTGTGTGTGTGTGTGTGTGTGTGTGTGTGTGTGTGTGTGTGTGTGTGTGTGTGACTGCGTCAATTTAACAAAGGTGCAGACGATCAGAAATCAGCAGAGAGAGACAGACGTTTTCTTCTCCCTGGAATAATAAAAACGTCTACGTTTTCCGGTGCGCTGCTCAGCGGCTGCACTGCGACCCAGCGTGCCTTGTATGCCTTAATGTTTAATGTTTGTCCGTGTGCCTACGTAATGTCAGTCGTTATGTGTGTAAGGATGTGGAAGATAAGGGCCTTAGAAATCGCTCTGCTAATTCTGTGGATTGTACACTCCTGTGGAAGATGCCTGTCAGTCGAACTTCAGACTCAACAATTCGACAACACAAACAACTGGCGTGGGGCGGCGCCCAGACTCGCCTGTGTGTACAGCCGAGATGTGCTGCTGTCACTACGGCCGCAGCCTCGCACAACGGACAACAACAACCACGTCTGTTTGTCAGTGTTGAACAACATCCCCGAGGAGTTGATCCGACACAGAAGGAAAAGGAAACGAGGAAGAAAGGGCGGTATACGGAATCGACTACGGAGGAGATTCAAGCGCCCCCCGCTCCCCTCTATCGTTCTGGCCAACGTGCGGTCCTTACACCACAAAATCGGCACGATACGGACATATGCAAGGTACTGTAACGATTTTCGTGAGGCATCACTGTTTTGTTTCACTGAAAGCTGGTTAAAGCCATCCAAACCAGACTCACTGTATGAAGTCCCCGGATTCACTCTGGTGCGCCTAGACAGAGGTGGAGGCGGAGGATACGGCGGTGTATGCGTGTACATTAATGATCTCTGGTGTCGATCCTACTCAATAAAAGTGAGGATATGCGACGATCCCAATGTAGAGATCCTGGGCATGACGTTAAGACCTTTCTACCTACCCCGCGAATTTGGATGCGTTCTGCTGTTTGTTGTTTATGTGCCCCCAAAAGGGCCAGGAAGAGCTGCACAAGCAGCAAAGACCATTGCTGACTGTGTGCATGAGCTCCAACTGCAGTACCCGGACGCACCAGCAGTCGTGCTTGGAGACTTAAACCAGTGTTATCTGGACACTGTGCTGCCGGGATTTGAACAATACGTCAAGGATGCGACAAGGAAAAATAATATTTTGGACAAGTGCTATGTGAACATTCCGAATGCTTATGTAGCCAAGATTGGGCCACCGATAGAGACCTCTGATCACAATGTTGTGTGCATGACCCCAGTCTATAAGTCCAAATTAAAAAGAGGGAAGCCAGAGAAGAAGGTAGTCAGGACATGGACAGATGACAACAAGGAACAACTTGCAGCATGCCTGGACTGGACTGATTGGGACACGTTCAGAGATGGTTCATTAGATGAAATCACCACAGTTACAAACGATTATATTAATTTTTGTGTACAGCTGGTTGTTCCCACAAAGGAGATAAAAATCTATCCAAACAACAAATCATATGTAACAAAAGATATAAAAAATGTAATAAATGAAAGGAAAGCAGCTTTCATAAACAAAGATTTTGGTGCACTTAAATTGGCAGATAAAAAGTTAAAAACGAAAATGAGGCAGGCAAAATTGGCACATAGACAGCGTCTGGAGGATGCGTTTAATGCCAACGATCACAAAAAGGCATGGGATACTATGAAATCTATGACAGGAATGTCAACCCCAACGAAACCTATTGTGACCGAAAATGAACTTGTCTTTTCCAATGACCTAAACACCTTTTTCGCCAGATTTGAATCATTGGACAATTCCTCAAAGTGCACTGAAATACTGAAGGCTGTAACACCTGCCCCCTCAGACAGAATTACCATCTCTGAAGAGGATGTAAGGAAAGTGTTTCAGTGTACTAACACAAGGAAAGCTAACGGGCCAGATGAATGCAGTGCTTTTCTCCTCAAACACTTTGCATCTGAGCTGGCTCCAGTGTGGCAACCAATATTCCAAACCTCTGTAGACACACACACAATTCCCCTGTCTTGGAAAACCTCACACATAAAACCACTACCCAAAATCCAATGTCCAAAAGAACATAAGGATTACAGACCCATAGCTCTCACTTCAGTGATTATGAAATCACTTGAAAGAATACTGTTACAACATCTTGTCAGTATAACCAAAGACAAATTCGACCCCAGTCAGTTTGCCTACAAAAAGGGTTGCGGTACAGAGGATGCGGTTGTCACACTGGTCCACTTAATTACAAAACACCTAGATAAGTCAAATAAGAATCATGCGAGAGTGCTATTCTTAGACTTTTCTTCAGCTTTCAACACAATACAGTCGGATATACTAGTGTCAAAAATGGTACAGTTGGAACTGAATCCATACTTAATTCACTGGTATGCTTCTTTTCTTACTAACAGAGTACAGAGGGTGAAAGTGAACACAACCCTCTCATCAGCATTAACTACTAATGTTGGTGCTCCCCAGGGTTGTGTGAGCTCAGCTGTACTCTTCACCCTTTATACTGACAGCTGTCGTATTGAGGAATGCCTGTCTGAATGTCGCACTGACACACCAGACCAATACATTCTAAAATACTCAGATGATACAGTTTTGATTTCTCTCCTAGATAGTTCCAGTGATCCTGGACTGCACCAACACAGAGTAAATAAGGTGGTTGAATGGAGTGATAACAACGCTCTCATCATTAACACAAAAAAGACAGAAGAGATTGTTTTTGGTACACCACCAGAGATACACAGATCCCCCATTACTATTCATGGTGAACCGATCAACCAGGTATGTTCGTACAAATACCTAGGAGTAGTAATAGACAATCTTTTGTCATGGAAAGATCAGATTGATTCAGTGTGTAAGAAAACAAAGCAAAGAATCTACTTCCTTCGCCGTCTAAGATCCTTCGGTGCTAGTAGACGGATTCTTCTTTTGTTTTTCACTTCTGTTATTATGAGTGTTCTTCAGTACTGTAGTACCACCTGGTATGGATGTTTGTCTGCAGCCCTAAAGTCACAACTGCTGCAACAACTGAACATTTGTTCAAAGATTGTTGGACAACAACTTCAGAAACTTTATACATCCACGTATGATAACAGCATCCTAAGGTTAGCAAGGAATATCACCTCTAATACTAAGCATGTGTTGTATGGAGAATATAGGTTGCTACCTTCAGGAAGGAGATATGGTGTACCAGCATTCAATAAGGTCAGACTAAAGAGGTCCTTTGTCTACCAATCGACCTTGAGGCTTAATCAGGAAATGTAGTAGCCACAGGATAATCTAAGCGGTGGATATTGCTCATGTCTTTATGTATGTAAATTGTCCTGTTTGTGTTTTGTTATGTGTTTCTGCATACTTGGCTGCTGTGTCGCAAGACAAATTTCAGTGTGAACTGACAATAAAGTACTATATCATATCATATCATATCTACGTCTCCGAGGCTTTATTTCCAGGTTTGTCTCATTTAGGGTCTGTCATGATTACATTATTCATTCTCACACAAAATAATTGCGATTTAACGATTTAATTAAAAACAATGTTTTTTTGGCAATGAAGATCGGTAAACATCGGTAAACAACTTTTAATTTGTGTTTGGCTTTCAGGCTCCATAAACGCGTCACAAAGGTGACATGTTGTGAGCTTCTAGACCTGCTATTTATTTTCTTTTTTCGGAACATGTTTGAAATTCTGTCAACATGGAAATGATTATGAACGATTATCCCATTGTAGCTTGTAGGTCCCTGATGGAGGGGAAAGGAACTGGTTGGAATAACGTGTTCCTTCCACGCACTACATCCAACCAGGGAAACTCCCCCCTGTCAGGTGTAAAGGAGCAACTTGGACACTCAGGCATGAAGGAAGCATGAGTTCAAGTCCGTTGCTCTCCCCTTGTCCCCCATATATGGGGACTAGGTTGGTCTCCCCTTGTCCCCCATATATGGGGACTAGGTTGGTCTCCCCTTGTCCCCCATATATGGGGACTAGGTTGGTCTCCCCTTGTCCCCCATATTTGGGGACTAGGTTGGTCTCCCCTTGTCCCCCATATATGGGGACTAGGTTGGTCTCCCCCTGTCCCCCATATATGGGGACTAGGTTGCTCTCCCCTTGTCCCCCATATATGGGGACTAGGTTGGTCTCCCCTTGTCCCCCATATATGGGGACTAGGTTGGTCTCCCCTTGTCCCCCATATATGGGGACTAGGTTGGTCTCCCCTTGTCCCCCATATATGGGGACTAGGTTGGTCTCCCCTTGTCCCCCATATATGGGGACTAGGTTGGTCTCCCCTTGTCCCCCATATATGGGGACTAGGTTGGTGGAGGGTGTGTAGATCGTGGGATAAAAAAATAAAAAATAAAAATGAATAAAATAGATCGGTTCTGGTCAACCCCACACCTAACACCTGCATCTCCCTTTTGGTGCTCAGCAATACGCCCACTTCTGAAGTGTGCTGTGAAGTCGACTGGACGGTTATATGTGTCACATTTGTCACGCTCAGGCAGACATTACAGAGACTAACATGTTCCTGGAAATGTATAGGTCTAGACTAGGCACGGGGCCCATCGGGGGGCCACGGGGCCCATCGCCGTGGGCGCCACGAAGAGATATGATTCCAATCCAAGCCACTTAAGCCATTCTGGACTGAGGTCCATTACAAAAAAGAGGCTTCTAAATCCTAAAAATTTTCTGAAAAAAAAACATGTTTCTATGTCAGTATGGTGCTCAACATTTCTCAGGTCAAGGACCCCCATAATTATCTCTATTGGGCCACACGGACCCCCCATCTCAAAACATGTAGTTCCCTAGGGACCCCCCCCCCCAGAAGCAAATATTTTAGTTAAAAATGTTCGCTCTGAAATATTATATTCAAAGATTTGCGCCACATTTTCACGACTTTTCCAAAATAGCAGACCTACAAGCTCGTATAGCGCGCCACTCGGTGGCGCGCTATAATATAATAAAGGTGATTTTCTGCTTAGCATTGGTTAGCATTGCTTAACTCAATGGTTAAATCATTAAACATAGTGACTTGTTTACGCAATTACAACGACTTAATGACACTAAAACGACTTTCTGATGGAATAAAAACATTATTTAACTTTCCAACTGTGTTAATGTGGCTAAAAAACGAAAACCACCAAAAAAAGAAATGAATTTTATTTTCAGCTATAACTGTATATCAACTGTGCCGACTTGTGGATTAAATCACTGGCACTGGTCACATTTGTTACTGTACTGTACTGTATGTGTGCGATGGATTCTAGGTGTTGTTCAGAATCCTCATGGTTTATACAGAGTGGAGTGTGGGTGTGTCGGGGATACCAGATTGACAGATTGTCCTTGGTTGGCGTAATACTTGCAGGGTTTGCTTTGATGGTGAATTTTTTAAAACACCCTCTCCCCAATATATAGCAGCATTTTTGTACATGGAATGTGAAACAGTAATCATAGCTGAATCGACACAGGCCAGCTTTCCCTGCAGTCGAAGGCCACGCCAATGTTGTTTGGCTCCTGTCTGTTTCGTACTAAAGCAGTACGGACACTTCTTGCTGTTTCTTCCTGTATAGTCTAGCCCATTCTGTGCGGGAACCCATTTTGGTGTTATAGCATTATGTTATGCTTTAGCTATTGAAAAATAGCAGATCTACAAGCTCGTAGCGCGCCACCGAGTGGCGCGCTACGAGCTTGTAGGTCTGCTATTTTTGAAAAAATCGAAGAGCTACTGACATAGAAGACATTTTTAAGAATCTGATCTCGGGTCAGAATGGAAAACTGTCAGGATGTAGAAGAATTTTTTAGCATTATGTTATGCTTTAGCTATTGGAAAATAGCAGATCTACAAGCTCATAGCGCGCCACCGAGTGGCGCGCTATGAGCTTGTAGGTCTGCTATTTTTGAAAAATCAAAGAGCGACCGACATAGAAGACATTTTTAAGAATCTGTCTCAGGTCAGAATGGAAAACTGTCAGGATGTAGAAGACATTTTTTAGAATCTGATCTCAGGTCAGAATGGAAAACTGTCAGGATGTAGAAGACATTTTTTAGAATCTGATCTCAGGTCAGAATGGGCTATAGTGTCTCCTCTCCTCCCTGGTGGGCGAGGGTGGTTATAGCCTCCACTATACCACGCTGGAGTCTGTAATTAATTAATCCATCAGAGATTGGCACGTTTTAGTTGGGGTTTTTTTGTGCCTATTTTAGCTGGACTCAGAACAGACCCCAAATATTGTACTTTTACTCCACTACTATTTATTTGAAAAGTTTAGTTACTTTTTACTTTGTAGATTTTAACCCATTCTGACCTGAGATCAGATTCATACGAGGTTTCCACTGGACACACATTGGTCTGATTGACCCATTCTGAACTGAGATCAGATTCATACGAGGTTTCCACTGGACACACACACTGGTCTGATTAACCCCATTCTGACCTGAGATCAGATTCTAAAAAATGTCAGTCGTTCTTTGATTTTTGAAAAATAGCAGATCTACAAGCTCATAGCGCGCCACTCGGTGGCGCGCTATGAGCTTGTAGATCTGCTATTTTTCAGTAGCTAAAGCATAACATGATGCTAACACCAAAATGGGTGCCCGTTCAGAATGGGTTAATTGTTATTACGAAACATATACATTTCCGCCATTTGAACATAGCCGATCTATAGGCTACAAGCTCACAACGTGGCACGATACATACAACACATTGCGAGCTTGTAGATCTGCTATTTTCAAAAAAATAGCTCGTCGTGAGCTTGTATAGATCTGCTAGTCTATGCGGAATTGTCTGCCTCTGTTTCCGAATAATATATCACATGGTATGAATAGTGAGTGTGTGTTTTGATTTTCTTTTTTTTATATTTTCTTTTTTACATTCCAGAAGTCCACTAATGAGGTGTCACTCCTGCAGATATGACACACAGCTCTTGTGTGCGAGATGCACGCACGCACGCACGCACACACACGCACGCACGCACGCACGCACGCACGAACGCACGCACACACACACACACACACACACACACCTCCTGCCAGCTAAAGCAGTTGTGTGTGTGTGTGTGTGTGTGTGTGTGTGTGTGTGTGTGTGTGTGTGTGTGTGCCTGTGTGCGTGTGTGTGTGTGCGTGTGTGTGTGTGTGTGTGTGTGTGAGTGAGGGTGAGTGCGCGCGTGTGTGTGTGTGTGTGTGTGTGTGTGTGTGTGTGTGTGTGTGTGTGTGTGTGTGTGTGTGTGTGTCCACGTGTGCGTGTGCGTGTGCATGTTCATTTTACTCCTGCCAGCTAAAGCAATCATGTAAGCAGGGTTTTTGGCGTGTTCTTCAGGCCTGTCAGGATTTGGCTGAAAAACAGAGACCTTCTGTTTTCTCCTCTGTCTGTCTGTCTGTCTGTCTGTCTGTCTGTCTGTCTGTCTGTCTGTCTGTCTGTCTGTCTGTCTGTCTGTCTGTCTGTCTGTCTGTCTGTCTGTCTGTCTGTCTGTCTGTCTGTCTGTCTGTCTGTCTGTCTGTCTGTCTGTCTGTCTGTCTGTCTGTCTGTCTGTCTGTCTGTCTGTCTGTCTGTCTGTCTGTCTGTCTGTCTGTCTGTCTGTCTGTCTGTCTGTCTGTCTGTCTGTCTGTCTGTCTGTCTGTCTGTCTGTCTGTCTGTCTGTCTGTCTGTCTGTCTGTCTGTCTGTCTGTCTGTCTGTCTGTCTGTCTGTCTGTCTGTCTGTCTGTCTGTCTGTCTGTCTGTCTGTCTGTCTGTCTGTCTGTCTGTCTGTCTGTCTGTCTGTCTGTCTGTCTGTCTGTCTGTCTGTCTGTCTGTCTGTCTGTCTGTCTGTCTGTCTGTCTGTCTGTCTGTCTGTCTGTCTGTCTGTCTGTCTGTCTGTCTGTCTGTCTGTCTGTCTGTCTGTCTGTCTGTCTGTCTGTCTGTCTGTCTGTCTGTCTGTCTGTCTGTCTGTCTGTCTGTCTGTCTGTCTGTCTGTCTGTCTGTCTGTCTGTCTGTCTGTCTGTCTGTCTGTCTGTCTGTCTGTCTGTCTGTCTGTCTGTCTGTCTGTCTGTCTGTCTGTCTGTCTGTCTGTCTGTCTGTCTGTCTGTCTGTCTGTCTGTCTGTCTGTCTGTCTGTCTGTCTGTCTGTCTGTCTGTCTGTCTGTCTGTCTGTCTGTCTGTCTGTCTGTCTGTCTGTCTGTCTGTCTGTCTGTCTGTCTGTCTGTCTGTCTGTCTGTCTGTCTGTCTGTCTGTCTGTCTGTCTGTCTGTCTGTCTGTCTGTCTGTCTGTCTGTCTGTCTGTCTGTCTGTCTGTCTGTCTGTCTGTCTGTCTGTCTGTCTGTCTGTCTGTCTGTCTGTCTGTCTGTCTGTCTGTCTGTCTGTCTGTCTGTCTGTCTGTCTGTCTGTCTGTCTGTCTGTCTGTCTGTCTGTCTGTCTGTCTGTCTGTCTGTCTGTCTGTCTGTCTGTCTGTCTGTCTGTCTGTCTGTCTGTCTGTCTGTCTGTCTGTCTGTCTGTCTGTCTGTCTGTCTGTCTGTCTGTCTGTCTGTCTGTCTGTCTGTCTGTCTGTCTGTCTGTCTGTCTGTCTGTCTGTCTGTCTGTCTGTCTGTCTGTCTGTCTGTCTGTCTGTCTGTCTGTCTGTCTGTCTGTCTGTCTGTCTGTCTGTCTGTCTGTCTGTCTGTCTGTCTGTCTGTCTGTCTGTCTGTCTGTCTGTCTGTCTGTCTGTCTGTCTGTCTGTCTGTCTGTCTGTCTGTCTGTCTGTCTGTCTGTCTGTCTGTCTGTCTGTCTGTCTGTCTGTCTGTCTGTCTGTCTGTCTGTCTGTCTGTCTGTCTGTCTGTCTGTCTGTCTGTCTGTCTGTCTGTCTGTCTGTCTGTCTGTCTGTCTGTCTGTCTGTCTGTCTGTCTGTCTGTCTGTCTGTCTGTCTGTCTGTCTGTCTGTCTGTCTGTCTGTCTGTCTGTCTGTCTGTCTGTCTGTCTGTCTGTCTGTCTGTCTGTCTGTCTGTCTGTCTGTCTGTCTGTCTGTCTGTCTGTCTGTCTGTCTGTCCCTCTCCGCTCCACTAATTCCCTCCGTCGATTAATCTCTGTTCCTGAGCATAATCTGTTGTTGACGTTGACCTACATTATATCCTGTGTGTTATCGCCTCTTAATCTCCTCTATAATTATCAGGATAATTATCGGTTTGGGTACACGGCATATACGAGTAAACAAGATTAGAGCAACACCATCCAAAACTGGTGCAAAGCAAACATTATACTTCAACTCAAAGATGAGATCAACACCAGAATGCTGTTCGTTGCACACCGCCGGCACAGAGTTGTTTAATTGCCGAGTGTTGTACACCTGTCCTTGTCACCTGCATGTTCTCAGCGTTATTTGTGACCAGTGCCAGTGGTTTAATACACAAGGGGGCCATGGTCATTTTTCAGTTCTTTACATATTATGAAACTGCACACTGTAACCTTTCATATGATGTATTGCTCATTGAAATTGGGGGGGAAATGAAGAAGATATGACCATTTGAAACTTGTTGAATTGGAAACCTGAAAGTAAAAAATGTTGCCCATCTACGATTTCAGCAGTGATCAGTGACTTTAGGGGGCGCTGTTTTCCCTTCATTCCTCCATTATTCAACCAGCAGTGTTGCCATGTCTGCTTATTATAATTAGTTGTTGGCCTTGTTTCTAAAGAAAAATAATGCATAGGCCTACTGTATACTGTACCAATTTTATAATAATTTATAACCTGTTAGATAGATAGAGATGCTTTATTGATTCAGCAGATACATAAAAATTCATAAGAGAACGAAATGTCGTTTCACTGGCTTTTAGTAATCTAGTTAAAAGAGCTAAAATACTATTACAATATAAAATCCACTTTTAATTAAAAACAAATAAATTAAAAAGCACCATTAGTCCATTGAGTGACAGATATTGCACAACAGGAGTCCTTATAGCAGCATATTGGGGGAAAAGGTTAGGGGAAATTGCACTTGTTCAAAAGTCTGATGGCTTGGGGGGAAAAAGCTCTTGGAGAATCTTGCCAGGGGCGGCGGTGGCTCAGAGGTAGAGTGCCTGGATGGCAACCGTAAGGTTGCCAGTTCGAACCCGGGCTCCCCCAGAGTTACTGTCGAAGTGTCCTTGAGCAAGACACTGAACCCCTAATTGCTCCCGATGTGCTAGTTGGTGCCTTGCATGGTTTCCGCTGCCATCGGTGTGTGAATGTGTGTGTGAATGTGTGTGTGAATGTAATGCACAATCTCTGTAAAGCGCTTTGGATAAAGGCGCTATATAAATGCACCATTTACCAATTTATTTTTTACCAGTCCCTGGTGTGGGTGGGGGGGTCATTCCTGATGATGTTGGCCCTAGACAGACAGCGGTTGTGTTGTGCGCATTGTCCTTGATGGAAGGCAGTGTGATGTCCCGATGATTTGGTGATCTCTATACCAGCACCGGGAAACGGAACCTAAACTGAACTGGATTGGGACTTTTCCATATAGCCCATTTTGACCTGAGATCAGATTCTAAAAATGTCATCCTGACAGTTTTCTGAAAAAGCTATGTTTCTATGTCAGTCGTTCTTCAAAAATAGCAGACCTACAAGCTCGTAGCACGCCACTCGGTGGCGCGCTATGAGCTTGTAGATCTGCTATTTTTCAATAGCTAAAGCATAACATGATGCTCCCAACATGGGATAGACTGTGAAAAGTACTCGTGCCTCTTATCAAAGTGGACGGCTGGCTTTGACTGCTCGAAAAGTCGAAACTGTGCCTAATGCGAGTGCTTGTGATGTCATTAGTGTTCATCATTGTGGCGCGTGCGTGTGAGTGTGAGTGTGAGTGTGAGTGTGAGTGTGAGTGTGTGTGTGTGTGTGTGTGTGTGTGTGTGTGTGTGTGTGTGTGTGTGTGTGTGTGTGTGTGTGTGTGTGTGTGTGTGTGTGTGTGTGTGTGTGTGTGTGTGTGTGCATAGCGACACATGTACTCTCCAAGGCACTGAAGTGTATAATTGGTGAAAGTGCTTCAGCAGAAGATCATTAAATGGCAGACATACGGTACACCTCTGCTCTCTGTGCTCCTCCTATTAACCCGTTCTGACCTGAGATCAGATTCTAAAACATGTCTTCTATACATCCTGGACAGTTTTCTGAACCTGCCATTCTGACCTGAGATCAGATTATAAAACATGTCTTCTATACATCCTGGACAGTTTTCTGAACCTGCCATTTTGACCTGAGATCAGATTCTAAAACATGTCTTCTACATCCTGGACAGTTTTCTGAACCTGCCATTCTGACCTGAGATCAGATTCTAAAAAAATGTCTTCTACATCCTGGACAGTTTTCTGAACCTGCCATTCTGACCTGAGATCAGGTTCTAAAAATGACTTCTACATCCTGACAGTTTTCATTCTGACCTGAGATCAGATTTAAAAAATGCTTGTAGATCTGCTATTCATCAAGAGATCAGATTCTAAAAAGGTCTTATACACATCCTGACAGTTTTCTGAAAAAGCTATGTTTCTATGTCAATTGCTCTTCGACTTTTCAAAAATAGCAGACCTACAAGCACTCGGTGCCGCGCTATGAGCTTGTAGATCTGCTATTTTTCAATAGCTAAAGCATAACATGATGCTAACACCAAAATGGGTTCCCGTTCAGAATGGGTTAAGATTCCCTTGATTGTTCTGTCCGTCCACCAACTCCCCACTGTCATGATCACTGCATGATCACTCACATTCATTCTAATAGAGGAATGGTCATGAGATTTCCAGAAATATTGATATCCATTATTTTAAGCACAGAATCAGAATTATAAATACTAGTCCTTATACCGGCGGTGGCTCAGCGGTATAGAGTGCCTGGATGGTAACCGCAAGGTTGCCAGTTCGAACCCTGCATGTGGGCTCCCCCAGAGTTAGTGTGGAAGTGTCCTTGAGCAAGACACTGAACCCCTGATTGCTAGTTGTTGCCTTGCATGGTTTCCGCTGCCATCGGTGTGTGAATGTGTGTGTGTGAATGGGTGAATGTAATGCACAGTCTATGTAAAGGTGTGTGAATGTGTGTGTGTGAATGGGTTAATGTAATGCACAGTCTATGTAAAGGTGTGTGAATGTGTGTGTGTGTGTGTGTGTGTGTGAATGGGTGAATGTAATGCACAGTCTATGTAAAGGTGTGTGAATGTGTGTGTGTGAATGGGTTAATGTAATGCACAGTCTATGTAAAGGTGTGTGAATGTGTGTGTGTGTGTGTGTGTGTGTGTGTGTGAATGGGTGAATGTAATGCACAGTCTATGTAAAGGTGTGTGAATGTGTGTGTGAATGTGTGAATGTAATGCACAGTCTATGTAAAGGTGTGTGAATGTGTGTGAATTGGTGAATGTAATGCACAGTCTATGTAAAGGTGTGTGAATGTGTGTGTGTGTGTGTGTGAATGGGTGAATGTAATGCACAGTCTATGTAAAGGTGTGTGAAGGTGTGTGTGAATGGGTGAATGTAATGCACAGTCTATGTAAAGGTGTGTGAATGTGTGTGAATTGGTGAATGTAATGCACAGTCTATGTAAAGGTGTGTGAATGTGTGTGTGTGAATTGGTGAATGTAATGCACAGTCTATGTAAAGGTGTGTGAATGTGTGTGTGAATGGGTGAATGTAATGCACAGTCTATGTAAAGGTGTGTGAATGTGTGTGTGTGAATGGGTGAATGTAATGCACAATCTATGTAAAGGTGTGTGAATGTGTGTGTGTGAATGGGTGAATGTAATGCACAGTCTATGTAAAGGTGTGTGAATGTGTGTGTGTGAATGGGTGAATGTAATGCACAGTCTATGTAAAGGTGTGTGAATGTGTGTGTGTGAATGGGTGAATGTAATGCACAGTCTATGTAAAGGTGTGTGAATGTGTGTGTGTGAATGGGTGAATGTAATGCACAGTCTATGTAAAGGTGTGTGAATGTGTGTGTGTGAATGGGTGAATGTAATGCACAGTCTATGTAAAGGTGTGTGAATGTGTGTGTGAATGGGTGAATGTAATGCACAGTCTATGTAAAGGTGTATGAATGTGTGTGTGAATGGGTGAATGTAATGCACAATCTATGTAAAGGTGTGTGTGTGTGTGTGTGAATGGGTGAATGTAATGCACAATCTATGTAAAGGTGTATGAATGTGTGTGTGAATGGGTGAATGTAATGCACAATCTATGTAAAGGTGTGTGTGTGTGTGTGTGTGAATGGGTGAATGTAATGCACAATCTATGTAAAGGTGTGTGTGTGTGTGTGTGTGTGAATGGGTGAATGTAATGCACAATCTATGTAAAGGTGTATGAATGTGTGTGTGAATGGGTGAATGTAATGCACAATCTATGTAAAGGTGTGTGTGTGTGTGTGTGTGAATGGGTGAATGTAATGCACAGTCTATGTAAAGCGCCTTGGATAAAGGCGCTATATAAATGCACCATTTACCATTTACCCGTTGTGAGATATCCCCCCCCATAAATATCTTTAATTGCCGTTCATTTTAACTTGTATCATTCGTTTTTAATGAATGAAAACAGCACTATAACATGAAAGTATTCGTACAAATGCATGGTATGGAAATATGTTCATGGCAAGGACCGCAACATTTACACTTATTAGCTTATTATACTTATTATTATTATAAGTATGAAGGCCCCCCAGTTTGACATGCACCACAGAAACTATTATGGACAGTAACGAACAGGTACTCCCACATGTATTTTGTGAGTCTCACAGATTAAGTTGTACAGTAGGTTTGCATTTGCATCCAAAACGTTCACAATTCTGAGCTCTGCATGGCTTGAGAAAACTCAAGGCTTTTGTGACCTGTGATGTTGTGAGCTTGTAGATTAGCTGTTTTCGCCGGAGCGCGCGCTTTTATCTCTGGCTATATAGCCTGGGCAGCTACACATTAGCCACGATCACACATTTTTGGTGTGTCTTTCTAAAATGAAAAGATCCCAGTTCATTACCTTCAAGTACCTTTTAAGATTAATTCATAGGTAGGTACCCTCACAAATAACATGCAGTAATCCTGGTCTCTAAACTGCCTCCCCCTGGCCAGCCGGGGCGCCTGATGGAGGGGAAAGGAACTGGTCTCTATACTGCCTCCCCCTGGCCAGCCGGGGCGCCTGATGGAGGGGAAAGGAACTGGTCTCTATACTGCCTCCCCCTGGCCAGCCGGGGCGCCTGATGGAGGGGAAAGGAACTGGTCTCTATACTGCCTCCCCCTGGCCAGCCGGGGCGCCTGATGGAGGGGAAAGGAACTGGTCTCTATACTGCCTCCCCCTGGCCAGCCGGGGCGCCTGATGGAGGGGAAAGGAACTGGTCTCTATACTGCCTCCCCCTGGCCAGCCGGGGCACCTGGTGGAGGGGAAAGGAACTGGTCTCTATACTGCCTCCCCCTGGCCAGCCGGGGCGCCTGATGGAGGGGAAAGGAACTGGTCTCTATACTGCCTCCCCCTGGCCAGCCGGGGCGCCTGATGGAGGGGAAAGGAACTGGTTGGAATAACGTGTTCCTTCCACGCGCTACGTCCAACCAGGGAAACTCCCCCCTGTCAGGTGTAAAGGAGCGACTTGGACACTCAGGCATGAAGGAAGCATGAGTTCAAGTCCGTTGCTCTCCCCTTGTCCCCCATATATGGGGACTAGGTTGGTCTCCCCTTGTCCCCCATATATGGGGACTAGGTTGGTCTCCCCTTGTCCCCCATATATGGGGACTAGGTTGGTCTCCCCTTGTCCCCCATATATGGGGACTAGGTTGGTCTCCCCTTGTCCCCCATATATGGGGACTAGGTTGCTCTCCCCTTGTCCCCCATATATGGGGACTAGGTTGCTCTCCCCTTGTCCCCCATATATGGGGACTAGGATGGTCTCCCCTTGTCCCCCATATATGGGGACTAGGTTGGTCTCCCCTTGTCCCCCATATATGGGGACTAGGTTGGTCTCCCCTTGTCCCCCATATATGGGGACTAGGTTGGTGGAGGGTGTGTAGAGCCCAGGATCACATTAGATGATTGACACAGGGGTGAAAAATGGGTTACAAAAATCGTGGGATAAAAATAATGTATAAAAAAAGAATATGAATTTTGAAAAGATAAATTTATATAGTCATGGAAGATGAGACGCCTCTGAATCATAATGTCTCTCTGATGCCCTTCCTAAAGTACTTTATGATCTGGGGAGGAAATATTAATAACGGATGCAGTTATTATTATGTCTGGAGAAGGAACGTTTCTCCGTTACGCTGCAGTTATTCCTAAATCCAAGTCCTAATGAACATAATGAACTATGACTATGATGCGGTGGAAAGTCCACGATTATCCCATTCTGGGCGGTTGATAAACCCTTTTGGTGTTATAGCATTATGTTATGCTTTATATAGCTATTGAAAAATAGCAGATCTACAAGCTCGTAGCGCGCCACCGAGTGGCGCGCTACGAGCTTGTAGGTCTGCTATTTTTTTGAAAAATCGAAGAACGACTGACACATAGAAACATATAGCTTTTTTCAGAAAACTGGGTCAGGATGTAGAAGAAGACATTTTTAGAAGCTGATCTCAGGTCGGAATGGGTTAAATTACTCTGCTGCAGAAGTCTGCTCAGGGAAAGTGGACTCGAAGTAGTGTGTGTGCGTGCGTGTGTGAGTGTGAGTGTGTGTGTGTGTGTGTGTGTGTGTGTGTGTGTGTGTGTGTGTGTGTGTGTGTGTGTGTGCGTGTGCGTGTGCGTGTGCGTGTGCGTGTGCGTGTGCGTGTGCGTGTGCGTGTGCGTGTGCGTGCCCACCCATCTAAGGCACGACCAAACAAGGACAGGAAGCAGCTGATATTTAGCCAAAGTATCACAACAAAAGCCCATCGCTGTGTATGTCTCGTCATCAAAGAGCTAAACACAGAGAAATAAAAGGTTCTTCAAACTTTAACCCATTCTGACCTGAGATTAGATTCATACGAGGTTTCCACTGGACACACACTGGTCTGATTAAACTTTAAAGAACCATTCATTTGAATTGTTATTCATCGTTATTATCGTCTATATCTGGTCTGCTCCTTTGTGTCCCCCCTACAGAAACATTAGGATGTGAGACAGTCGGTAAAGATCAAATAACCTTCAGCCTTTTTGGTTCTTTGACCATAAAAACGTTATCTAGAACCATGAAAAGAACATGAGGAACTATTCACACTAATTAAAATTGTGATGCTTCTTCATGGAGAACCATTTAGTGTGTACATGTTTATCAATACAACACCACTGTACATTATGACAGAAACAGAGCAGAACACAGCCTCATGGATCACATTATACAGTACACACAGCAAACGACAGCAACTGAAGTACATGTGTATCGACGGCATAACACAAGCAGCAGCTCAGGAAATAAATAACTTACAAGCTTCAACATTAGCCTGACCTAAGCAGAGACATTTCTGGTCTAGAGGGGCGGGTCGCGCCTCAGAAATGCGCGCACCCTGATTGGACCTCATCGATCTGTCCGTCACCCCCGGCCCCTCCTCCCCCCCCTAGTGCAGCGCTACGTCACATCATTTAGAGCGACGCCCACCCGGAAGGGTTGACTCCCACTTTTAGACTGGTTCAGCCCACGGCTTTTTCCAGGCTTTCATCTTTCGCGCAGACGAAATGAAAGCCTGGTATCGAGGCTACTTCAACATCAACCACGACACGATAGACGATATCTGTAAATGGTAAATATTGCTTTTATACAGCGCCTTTATCCAAGGCTCTTTACAGAGATTGTGCATTATTACATTCTCCCATTCACACACACACACACACACACACACACACACACACACACACACACACACACACACACACACACACACACACACACACACACACACACACACACATTCATACACCGATGGCAGCAGAAACCATACAAGGCACCAACCTCCCTGTCGGGAGCAATTAGGGGTTCAGTGTCTTGCTCAAGGACACTTCGACGGCAACTCTGTGGGATCCCGGGTTTGAACTGGCAACCTTATGGTTTCCTTAGGGTGCCACTCTACCCTAACATTACACCTAGTAACATGTTTAAGCATTTATTTCATATTTACATGTAATCTTCAGCTCTGACATTTATTTCAGACTCTAGTATGTGTGAAGAGGCTGCCTGTGCTATTAACTCATTTTGAACAGTTAGTCTCTCCACCATGACTGTCTCTGCATGCATCAACAAGAGACATAATTATAACTCTATGGGCTGAGCCGACTGCTTGCAGAACACGGGTTCATGTGTTTGGTCCGATGGAGCATTGGTCCGAACGACAACCTACCTCAACCCCTCACCCTAACCCTAACCTCCCCTGGTGCAGCACACCTAAACCTAACCTTAACCCCTCTCCCTAACCCTAACCTCCCACGGGGCAGCACACCTAAACCTAACCTTAACCCCTCTCCCTAACCCTAACCTCCCCCAGGGCAGCACACCCAAACATAACCCCAAACCCTCACCCTAACCCTAACCTCCCCCAGGGCAGCACACCTAAACCTAACCTCAAACCCTCACCCTAACCCTAACCTCCCCCAGGGCAGCACACCTAAACCTAACCCCAACCCCTCACCCTAACCCTAACCTCCCCCAGGGCAGCACACCTAAACCTAACCTCAAACCCTCTCCCTAACCCTAACCTCCCCCGGGGCAGACACCTAAACCTAACCCCAACCCCTCACCCTAACCCTAACCTCCCCCGTGGCAGCACACCTAAACCTAACCCCAACCCCTCACCCTAACCCTAACCTCCCACGGGGCAGCACACCTAAACCTAACCCCAACCCTCTCTCCCTAACCCTAACCTCCCACGGGGCAGCACACCCAAACCTAACCCCAAACCCTCACCCGACGCCCAAAAGCACCTCTGACCAATGCCCCTTCGAACCAATGCTCCCTCGGACCAATGCTCTGTCAGACCATAGTATGTCTCCCGCAGAACACAGCATTTTCTCCTGGCAAGCCTTCTCTGGATGTACTGAAATTAACTCGAGCTATTATGGGTATGATCTCAATTGGTAATTTTACCGTCTACTAGATTTTGCAGTAAATGAACAGCCATTGAAGGGTCTATTTGCTACAGTACTTGAAGTGTTTATCCCATTCTGAACGGGAACCCATTTTGGTGTTATAGCATCATGTTATGCTTTAGCTATCGAAAAATAGCAGATCTACAAGCTTGTAGCGCGCCACTCGGTGGCGCGCTACGAGCTTGTAGGTCTGCTATTTTTTTTTATTATCGAAGAACGACTGACATTTTTAGAATCTGATCTCAGGTCAGAATGGGTTAAAAGTGGATAGGCTGGAGGGCAGAGCCCATCCATTTATACTGTACATGAGTTTCATTCCAAAATGAGACATTCAGCCTTTGAGAAAAGAGAGCCACTTTTATCTCATTGTCTTTCATGTGAAGGTTTATTTTTTTTAAATCAAACCCAATTGGATGTACAGTATGACTCATATAGGCCTGTGCTCGTTGACATTCACCATGGGAGAATATTATCCTCAAAACTATGTGTAGCCCATCTCACTTAACTTATACTTGTCTTTACTACATTTTGTTTCATAATTCCCATTTCGTCTTTCTTTCTTTCTTTCTTTCTTTCTTTCTTTCTTTCTTTCTTTCTTTCTTTCTTTCTTTCTTTCTTTCTTTCTTTCTTTCTTTCTTTCTTTCTTTCTTTCTTTCTTTCTTTCTTTCTTTCTTTCTTTCTTTCTTTCTTTCTTTCTTTCTTTCTCTCCCTCCCTTTTATTTTATATGTGAAACTACCCCATTCTCCTCAGACGCCATAACTGAACAATTTTGCTTCCCTATAATCTCCTCTGCACTCATTCTCTCTATCTACCCCTCTATCTACACTGTTCTCTCTCTCTCTCTCTCTCTCTCTCTCTCTCTCTCTCTCTCTCTCTCTCTCTCTCTCTCTCTCTCTCTCTCTCTCTCTCTCTCTCTCTCTCTCTCTCTCTCTCTCTCTCTCTCTCTCTCTCTCTCTCTCTCTCTCTCTCTCTCTCTCTCTCTCTCTCTCTCTCTCGCTCAGCCAGTGACCATTATCTGTAAAATGTACTCGTTTGATGTTTCTTCTCATTTAACCCATTCTGAACGGGAATCCCCTTTTGGTGTTTTATGTTATATACTTTATAGCTATTGAAAAATAACAGATCTACAAGCTCACAGCGCGGCACTCAGTCAGTGCCACGCTATGAGCTTGTAGATCTGTTATTTGTAGGTCTGCTACAAGCTCATAGCTCATCTGCTATACAAGCTCATAGCTTGTAGGTCTGCTATTTTTTATCGTGAAAATGTGTAAATATATTTTTTCAGAGCGAACGTTTTCAACTCAAATCTTTGCTTCTCGGGGGGTCCCTGGAACAACATATTTTGAGGTGGGGGGGGGGGGGTACAGATAATTCTTGGGGTCCTTGACATGAAAAAGGTTGAGCGCCACTGACATAGCAAAGGAAAGGAAAGGTACTATGTTTACCCAGGGTAACTGGACTAAGGAAAGGAAAGGTACTATGTTTACCCAGGGTAACTGGACTAAGGAAAGGAAAGGTACTATGTTTACCCAGGGTAACTGGACTAAGGAAAGGAAAGGTACTATGTTTACCCAGGGTAACTGGACTAAGGAAAGGAAAGGTACTATGTTTACCCAGGGTAACTGGACTAAGGAAAGGAAAGGTACTATGTTTACCCAGGGTAACTGGACTAAGGAAAGGAAAGGTACTATATGTTTACCCAGGGTAACTGGACTAAGCTCAAGAACTTGTTTACAGCCAGGCCCTGCTCATAGAACATTTCATGGTAGGGGTTCAATGCCTTGCTCAAAGGGCACTTCAGCGGTGGTAATTTTAACGTGCCGGTCCGGGGATACGAACTATAGCGACCTTCACGATATCAAGACCGCTCCGCAAACCGTTCGGCCACCGCTGCCTCGAAGACATTTGTAGAATCAGTTCTCATGGTCTAAATGGGTTAACCCATTCTGAACGGGAACCCATTTTGGTGTTAGCATCATGTTATGCTTTAGCTATTGAAAAATAGCAGACCTACAAGCTCATATCGCGCCACCGAGTGGCGCGATACGAGCTTGTAGGTCTGCCATTTTTGAAAAATCGAAGAACCACTGACATTTTTAGAATCTGATCTCAGGTCAGAATGGGTTTAATCAGACCCAGTGTGTGTCCCAAGTGGAAACCTCGTATGAATCTGATCTCAGGTCAGAATGGGTTAAACGTGGGCCTGTTCTATTTTCATCCCAGATGCCTCTTTCAGGATGATCCACGCACAGCAGATAAAGCTTTGTGATGAAGTGGTACGAGCGGAATGGAGGACATTCAGTCCTATATCGTCTTATCTCTGCGCGAGACGAGAGTCAAGTTATCGGGCACTGTGTGGCATTTGGATGACATTTTTTTGTAATTACACACTTCATTCTGAATGTGTTTCATGGCCCATGAATGGCCTGAGAGTGTGGAATGGGGTCTTTCAAACGGCCTTCAGGCCAGTGTTGTTTTCGTCGACTAAAACTAAGACGAAGAATGTTCGTCGACTACCTTTTTCCACTGACTAAAACGAAATAAAAACGAATCTATGATGACTAAAACTAAGACTAAATATACTGACAATTTCGTCAACAAATTAAAACTAGACTAAAATGTTAGTAAGGGACTATAGTGGACAAGATATCCAGTATAAGTAATTTTACACACGCTGCGACCCGTTGTGAGATTGTATATCTGCTATTTTCAGCATGCAACCAAAGTGTAAAATATGTCATTACAACGACATCAAGGCCTGTCAAAACACATTTTAGTCGACTAAATCACCTGTAGATTTAGTCGACTAAAACTAGAGTAACACTAATACATTCCAGGTGACTAAAATGTGACTAACTAACTAAGTGAAAACTATTCAAGAGACTATGACTAAAACTAAAATAGAAATTTGCTGCCAAAAACAACACTGGTGTACCCGCCAGGTGGATATATGTAGGGGGAGGGGGATTTCTCTGGAGCATTATGTGCTTAAGGAAGGGCAAAATAAAATAAATCCAGAGATTCAGGAATTATTTGCATTTATTTATTTAATATTTATTTAATTATTGCATAAATATAACCTGGAATGAGTAGGGAGCTGAGCTATGTTTATGCCATGTAGAGTTGGACTTAGTATAACATTTTGGCTTTGTCTGTTTTGTCTTTTTTTCCTCCTTGTTTTTTTTTTTTTTTTCTCGTCTGTTTTCTGTTTTTGCTTTTGGTTTGTTTAATTTTCTATTCTTCTATAAATGTCATTTGTTTGTTTTGTTTATATGTTGATTGTTATGCATATCTTCAACAGTATATTGGAATAAGTTGAGATAAGGATAGGCACTAATAAGCTTTAAGCTTCTGCCTTTTCCATCACAAGAGAAAAAGTAAACTGTTTTTGTGTAATGTCTCCCTCTCTGAAAGATCAAAATAAACTATTCATTCATTCATTCATTCATTCATTCATTCATTCATTCATTAATTCATTAATTAATTAATTAATTAATTAATTCATTCATTCATTCCTCGCGAAGCACCGCGGGGAAGCATGAGCGTGCTGCGTCACATGATAGAGCGCATGTGCGGGTCTGATGATAAGTCCCGGAAAAGATGCGCTGTGATTGGCCAGTATAGTCACTGTTTGAGTGGCAGTGTGACCTATAGGGTGCCAGTGTGTGAATTCTTCGTCGACACATACATGGCTCCAACGAACCACAGCAGCCTCTAACGAGGCATCTATTTACTCTAACCCATTCTGACCTGAGATCAGATTCTAAAAATGTCTTCTATACATCCTGACAGTTTTCCATTCTGACCTGAGATCAGATCCTAAAAAATGTCTTCTACATGCTGACAGTTTTCCATTCTGACCTGAGATCAGATTCTAAAAAATGTCTTCTACATCCTGACAGTTTTCCATTCTGACCTGAGATCAGATTCTAAAAAATGTCTTCTACATCCTGACAGTTTTCCATTCTGACCTGAGATCAGATTCTAAAAAATGTCTTCTACATCCTGACAGTTTTCCATTCTGACCTGAGATCAGATTCTAAAAAATGTCTTCTTCATCTTGACAGTTTTCCATTCTGACCTGAGATCAGATTCTAAAAAATGTCTTCTACATCCTGACAGTTTTCCATTCTGACCTGAGATCAGATTCTAAAAAATGTCTTCTACATCTTGACAGTTTTCCATTCTGACCCGAGATCAGATTCTAAAAATGTCTTCTACATCCTGACAGTTTTCCATTCTGACCCGAGATCAGATTCTAAAAAAATGTCTTCTACATCCTGACAGTTTTCCATTCTGACCTGAGATCAGATTCTAAAAATGTTTTCTACATCCTGACAGTTTTCCATTCTGACCTGAGATCAGATTCTAAAAATGTCTTCTATACATCCTGACAGTTTTCTGAAAAAGCTATGTTTCTATGTCGGTCGTTCTTCGATTTTTTGAAAAATAGCAGACCTACAAGCTCGTAGCGCGCCACTCGGTGGCGCGCTACGAGCTTGTAGATCTGCTATTTTCCAATAGCTAAAGCATGACATGATGCTAACACCAAAAGGGGTTCCCGCGCAAAATGGATTAATATCTGTGGGGATTTCTATACGTGAGCAGAATCCTCCTCAAGCGCGCCAGAAGGGAGGAGAATGCATGATTACCGTACATCTGCATGGGTGGAGGATTGTAAGGATTAATGTGTCCCTGGGGACCCCGAGGATTGGCTACTGTACATACAGTATGAGGGCATGGTGGTGAGATCCAGTGCCTTGAGAGAGAGAGAGAGACACCTGAAAGAGTTTTTTAAACGTCTGTCTGAAGTCATTTCTGAGTAAGCTGTCTAAAAGCACGAACACACAGACTATAGCACACACGCATATATGGTGCACGACATCAGTTACTGTATAATACTGTAAGTAATCCCCAGTGGGGGGAATTCAAACACGAGTCATCTGTTTGTTATACTTTATGTTACTGTACTACTACATCTGTTTGTTACTGTATGAAAGAGAGTGAGAGGAGCATGCACTTTTGAACAAAAAAATAGCGAAAATAGCTGATCTACAAGCTCTCAACGTGTCGCGCTGCGACACGTTGAGAGCTTGTAGATCAGCTATTTTCAGGGTGCACGCAACCCAGCATTTTTTTATCTATACTGGAGATGCCGTGAACAAATTTTGTTCAACGCAAAATCGTGCGTTCTAAGTCCAGGAGACTTTCGGGGGAAAAAAAAGCTATTCTCCTGAACGCTGCCCTTTCCTGCATGGCATTGGAAAGGAGAGGCGGGGCATTTTGCATTTCTTTCACCATGTAGTAAACGCTGCGGAGAGGGCAGTTGTTTTACAGACGGGTAAAAGTGGTTAACCCATTCTGTTAGCATTATGTTATGCTTTAGCTATTGAAAAACAGCAGATCTACAAGCTCATAGCGCGCCACCGAGTGGCGCGCTATGAGCTTGTAGGTCTGCTATTTTTGAAAAATCAAAGAACGACTGACATTTTTAGAATCTGATCTCAGGTCAGAATGGATTCATCAGACCAGTGTGTGTCCAGTGGAAACCTCGTATGAATCTGAACTCAGGTCAGAATGGGTTAATGTATGTTTGCTAATAAAAATGAAAATCTCCAAAGTATAACAATAGTAACTAAAGTTTTCAAATTATTGTATAGTGGAGAAAAAGTACAAATTGTGGCTCCGAGATGTAGTGGAGTATAGAAAGTAAAAGTGTTGGATAATTGGAAATACTCAAGTAAAGTAGAAATACCTCAAAATCGTACTTAACCCTCTTAACACCCGCATAAATTTCTACTTGCAAAAAAATAGATTTCAACCTTACTACTACTTTGTACTACTAGGACTAAGACTAAAAAATATGTAAAAAAAAAAAAAAAAGTTTGATGAAAAATGTATAATAATTATATAATAATATAATAAATTAATTAATAAATTAAATTAATAAAAGTACGTATAGTTACTTCCCACCACTCATGCGGTGGCAGTGACAGTATAAAGCAACTTTGGGTCATTGTTTGTTAAGCATCCAGGCAGACTTCTGGGTCAGAGTTTGTGACTCTGTTGAGATTAAACGGGACCTTCCCCAGATACCCAACCATACCCATGCTTTATGCTGTGTGTGTGTGTGTGTGTGTGTGTGTGTGTGTGTGTGTGTGTGTGTGTGTGTGTGTGTGTGTGTGTGTGTGTGTGTGTGTGTGTGTGTGTGTGTGTGTGTGTGTGTGTGTGTGTGTGTGTGTGTGTGTGTGTGTGTGTGTGTGTGTGTGCGTGCGTGCGTGCGCGTGCGCGTGTGCGTGCGCGCGTGTGCGTGCGAGCAAAAGAGTGCAACATGCAGCATTGAATTAACTATGACCTTGATGTCTCCAAGCCTCTCCGGGTACACACACACACACACACACACACACACACACACACACAGACACAGACACACACACACACACACACACACACACAGAGAGAGAGAGATAAATCACTGTTCATTCAATAGAATAGCCAGTAGATTAAATGCAATGGAAGCACACATCTCCACTGATAAAGAGAGGTCATGTCCACCCTGAGGCCTTTAAACACCTTTATTTTTTAAACATCAGGTTGCGAACTTGCGACACGAAATAAGTTAATTGGTGACTTTTAGGAGGGTCACCTTGACCTTAACACAAAAAATGCTGGAAACGTATCCATACGCTTTATTAATATCGAACGCCGTACGCGCGAAGCGTATGTATACGTTTTATACGTTTTTTTATTGCTTACTGTACATCAACGTCCTATGCTCCAGGACACCGAAGAAAATAACAGCGATCGTCTCCAGGAAGCTCCAATATGTGATCCGGGAGTAAAAAGCCCCTCCCTCCTGAAAAGAGGTCTGTCTGTGGCGAAGACGCTCCCTCCTCCAATGCCTCCATTACACGTATGGGTCTGCACGGCAACGGCATAGACCAACGCAGATGTCAGGGCATCTAAAATGGAGTTACCCATACTCTAGTAGTAGTCTAGTGTCTGTGAATACACTCGATTCCCCCTCCCCTCCTGTTTCTACATGGTTTCTCCCGAGGAATCTTTGTGGGGGGAGTCTCTTCTGCCCGGATCGCATTGCAGTTTGAGTTGCCCCCCCACTGGCCCCAGGCCACACTGCGCCTTGCAATCGCCTTGCACCGCTCTCTCATTCTCGGAAAAAGATATAACGCAGTCGTGTCGATTTGCCCTCTGCCAGTATATAAACCAAGAATAATCTTCAACGATCGCCATTTCATAACGTTTTCAACACGCACACGGCACACGCCATGATCAACTAACTGCCTGGCTACGTCTTCAGTCTTCACCAGCCATCGCTATCCGTTGTGTGTATCGCCATCGCGTCTTCACTTTGTTTGTTTGGGCAAGAAGCACGATCAGCGATGGAAAAGAGCTTTATATCCACGGCAGATAAGTAATGACGTATTATCGAAGGACCGCCATGATCAACTTACTGCCTACGTCTTCGTCAGCCAATGCAGCCATCATCGCTATCCGTTGTGTGATTGTGGATGTAGGCTATATCCACGGTATCGAGAGAGACGCCCGGCTGTGATATAGGTCTTATCACTGCAATTATAATGAATAAAAAGGCTACAATCACACAACGGATAGCGATGGCTGCATTGGCTGGTGACAACGTAGCCTCGGTCCCAGGCAGTTAGTTGATCATGGCGGTCCCTCGATAATACGTCATTACTTATCTGCCGTGGATAAAACTCTTTTCCATCGCTGATCTCTGCTTCTTTGCCCAAACAAAGTGAAGATAGCGTTGTCCAACAAAGCAGCCAGTTATTTGATCATCTCTCTCTCCTGTGCTTCTTTCCTCAAACATGTCCAGACATGTCAACCTCAACCACTAAACTCACCGATCCAGTAACGCATCTCACCGTTATACTATCGTTCTGAAGGCAGATATAAAAATAAACATAAATAAATTATTGTCATATACATACTACACACTGAATGAAAGCCCTAATTGTCTACTTTTAGGAGGAAAACAAATACATAATATTGATCCCATGTACAGTTTGTCAGTAGGCTATTGAATGCAGTTGTTCAGGTCCAACTATTATTCACAAAATAAGGCCTATAGCGACATGTACATATTATATACCGTATGAAACAGAAGACCCTCTGCTTTCATAAGAAAAAAACTAATACTGTAATAATAATAAAAATCACACCCCTGTGAAGTGAGCATTTCCTCATGAAGTTATCATAGCGAGTTATAAAGGTTTAAAGTCACAGAGATTGACAGGCAGATATAAACATAAATAAATTATTATCATATACATACTACACACTGAATGAAAGCCCTGAATGTCTACTTTTAGGAGGAAAACAAATATACAAATATATACAAATATAGTGCAATGTTGCGCAACATTGCACTGCTCACTTCACAGGGGTGTGATTTTCATTATTATTACAGTAGAAGTATTTTTCTTATGAAAGCAGAGAGTCTTCTGTTTCATACGGTATATAGTATGTACATCTCGCTATAGGCCTTATTTTGTGAATAATAGTTCTTCTGGTCCATGCATTTTCTGAAATCCTCTCTGGTGGGCGCAAGCTGCATTCAATAGCCAATTACTGACAAACTATACATGGGACCATGTGTATTGTTTTCCTCCTAAAAGTAGACATTCAGGGCTTTCATTCAGTGTGTAGTATGTATATGATATTATTTGTGTTCATTTTTATATCTGTCTGTCAATGTCTGTCAACTTCAACCTTCCATATCTCTGCTGTTTTTTCAAAAGAGCAGCGTGCTGCGAAAAGCAGGTGTTAGAAAAAGGTCAATATCTCCAGAATGGAAGATGGTAGAATCATAATTTTTTTTTTAAATTGAAGTGGACTAGTTTGGCTTCCTTTTGATTTATGCGGTGTGATTCTCGCTATAAGAGGCCCCTCGCTGTGGGCCCCGAAAAAGTTCAGAAGTCCCAATGTTAATCGCTCAGCACCACCAAGCCTGAGCAAATAGAAAACTCTAGCAATCAATGTGTTAAATATGACCAGAGTACACAAAGTATATTTTGTTGAATGTTGTTGCGTCAGTGCAAGAATATCAGGCCAATACTGTGCTGTGTGCAGAATATTTAGCTGCCTTAGAGATAGGGTGAGACGTTCCCACAGCCCACTGTACCACTGTCACAGCACACACACACACACACACACACACACACACACACACACACACACACACACACACACACACACACACACACACACACACACACACACACACACACACACACACACACACACACACACACACACACACACTCACAATTTGGATACCTCCTAGAATTATCCTTCTGTCCTAAAATAATCAGATATCGTGCAATATCTGCCAAATGAAGCTGCTGCTGTCTATTGCAAAGCTAATATGGATTTAAAGTTGCGGATCTGCAAGGCTGCTTATATAAATATATATAAATATGAGGGGTATATGTGTCTCCTCTCCTCCCTCTCCTCTCCTCTCCTCTCCTCTCCTCTCCTCTCCTCTCCTCTCCTCTCCTCTCCTCTCCTCTCCTCTCCTCTCCTCTCCTCTCCTCTCCTCTCCTCTCCTCTCCTCTCCTCTCCTCTCCTCTCCTCTCCTCTCCTCTCCTCTCCTCTCCTCTCCTCCTACGCCCCCTCTCCCCTCCCTCCCTCTCCTCTCCTCTCCTCTCCTCTCCTCTCCTCTCCTCTCCTCTCCTCTCCTCTCCTCTCCTCTCCTCTCCTCTCCTCTCCTCTCCTCTCCTCTCCTCTCCTCTCCTCTCCTCTCCTCTCCTCTCCTCTCCTCTCCTCTCCTCTCCTCTCCTCTCCTCCTCTTCCTCTTCCCCTCCCCTCCCCTCCCCTCCCCTCCCCTCTCCCTCTGTAACCTTGCTGTAACCCTCTTCCTTATCCATGCAGTCCATACAGACAAGACTCTAACAATGCTAAATGTCAGCAGCAGGTCCTCTGTGACTTGAGGCATACACACACACACACACACACACACACACACACACACACACACATACACACACACACACACACACACACACACACACACACACACACACACACCACACACACACACACTCCAAATTCAGTGACCATGCACTAAAAGCGGTTTACCGTTTTAAAAGACTAGGCTGACACACTATTTGCCTAACCAATATTATGCTATTTGAGAAAATGGCCATCTGAGGAGGTTTACCATTCTCCTGCCTCTGCCATTATCGGTGACAATATAGCAATCCATCATGAACACATACAACGTTATCAAACCGTGGGGACGGCTCATTACAGGCCTGTGTAACGTTTATCTACACCATTTTGTTGAGGGCTGACGTACCACCTTAAAGAACAGCTGGGCGGCTGTGGCTCCGGAGGTATAGAGCAGGTCGTCCAATGATCCCTGGGGTCGGCGGTTCGAATCCCGGCTCCTCCTCCTCCTGTCCTACATGTCGAAGTGTCCTTATTGGGCAAAGACACTGAACCCTACACTGCCTCCAGTGAGTCGGTCGGTCGGTGTGAGCTCGCCACCGTCGGTGTGTGAATGTGGGAAGTGAGGACACTGCAGGCGTCGACTGTTCGCCGCTTCACCTCCCAATGTATGAATGAATGAACCTTCACCTCCCAATGTATGAATGAATGAACCTTCACCTCCCTATAATGTATGAATGAATGAACCTTCACCTCCCAACGTATGAATGAATGAACCTTCACCTCCCAATGAATGAATGAATGAACCGTCACCTCCCAATGTATGAATGAATGAACCTTCACCTCCCAATGTATGAATGAATGAACCTTCACCTCCCAACGTATGAATGAATGAACCTTCACCTCCCAATGAATGAATGAATGAACCTTCACCTCCCAATGTATGAATGAATGAACCTTCACCTCCCAATGTATGAATGAATGAACCTTCACCTCCCTATGTATGAATGAATGAACCTTCACCTCCCAATGTATGAATGAATGAACCTTCACCTCCCAATGTATGAATGAATGAACCTTCACCTCCCTATGTATGAATGAATGAACCTTCACCTCCCAATGAATGAATGAATGAACCTTCACCTCCCAATGTATGAATGAATGGACCTTCACCTCCCAATGTATGAATGAATGAACCTTCACCTCCCAATGAATGAATGAATGAACCGTTGTAAAGCGCTTTGAGCACTTGGGAAATGGGGGGACATGGGTTTGATGAGGGCCCAGGTAGGGCCGGGCCTTCATTTTCGGGCCTGTTTCACCGGCTTCAGGGCCCGGCTGCACTGATAATAACTTTGGAGCAGGCCCGTCTCAAAAGGGAGACATCGAAGAGGAAGGATCAACATATGGAATATGACATATATCCAAATATGGAGACCTAAGGGTCAAAAGATCCATTTTGGCTCCAATCAGTTCGTTCTCCCATCGCCCTGCATGTAAACAATTCATCCACAGTCAAAAGGGCATGTCGAAACAAAGGTGGAAAGCGCTTTTGTAATCCTTTTTCCCACAGAAAAAGCAGCGCTGAGCGACCATATGGCCCATGAGTGGAGGAAGGGGTCCAAACAGACCGTGATAAGATCAGAGCCAGGCGTCTCTGTTTGTCAAAGGGTCGCCTGACTCAAACACTTACTCGAGATAACTGAGATATTGACATGGCTCCGCCTGTCAGTCACTCACCTCGGCCAGCCGAGGACAAGGCCACCTTGAAGACACTGACACAGAGCTGTCAGTCAGTCTACAGCCAATCTACAGACATCGATTGGAGATTGTTGAGGGCTGATGTATACCACCTTAAAGACCCTAAGGGACGGCAGTGCGTCAGGTGGTAGGGTGGCTAATCAGTCTACAGCCAATCTACAGACATCAGTCTACAGACAATCTACAGACATCAGTCTACAGACAATCTACAGACATCAGTCTACAGACAATCTACAGACATCAGTCTACAGCCAATCTACAGACATCAGTCTACAGACAATCTACAGACAAGGACAAGGCCACCTTGAAGACACTGCCACAGAGCTGTCAGTCAGTCTACAGACAATCTACATACATCAGTCTACAGACAATCGACAGACATCAGTCTACAGACAATCTACAGACATCAGTCTACAGACAATCTACAGACATCAGTCTACAGACAATCTACAGACATCAGTCTACAGACAATCTACATACATCAGTCTACAGACAATCTACAGACATCAGTCTACAGACAATCTACAGACATCAGTCTACAGACAATCTACATACATCAGTCTACAGACAATCTACAGACATCAGTCTACAGACAATCTACAGACATCAGTCTACAGACATCAGTCTACAGACAATCTACAGACATCAGCAATATTCCCTCTGTGATTCTAAATCTCTTGTACAAGGGAATTTGGCAAAGACAGCAGCAGACAAAGTTTCGTAGGCTATAAAAAGGAAATACTTAAAATAACTACACACTAAACCCAAGCGTTTAGGTTATAAACAGTTTTAAACACATATTTGTAACACTTTTTAAACGTGTCACAGTGTTTAGATTATAAACAGCAGAACATGTTTAATCGCCTGTAACACTTTTTAAACACATAAACGTGTTTAGTTTTTACAATCAAAGTCAGTCATATAGGTGTTTAGAATTTGAACACTAGGTGTTCTCGTGAGGTGTTTGAGTGAACTCGTGTTCTACTGTATTTTATGACCATTAAAAACATGTGGCATTTTATTATTACACACATGGTGTTTAGGTTTAAACGTGTCACATGTTCCAGGGATTTACAGTGATACAGTACATGCATTGTAGTTCCATACGGAGAGTTGAGCTGTGTGACTCATCATCAGATGTACTGTATGGCACCTTTAGTGCCATAATGTCAGATATTAAGTTTGAGATAAAGTTTCATGGTGTTGTGATTTGATTTATACGTATGATGGTATCAGTGTTGTTTTTGGCAGCAAATTTTGATTTTAGTTTTAGTCATTTAGTCTTTTGAATAGTTTTCACTATAGTCACATTTTAGTCACAATGTGTCGCGCTGCGCCGCATTGTGAGCTTGTAGATCGTCTATTTTCAGCATGCAACCATGTGTGAAATGACTTATACTGGATCTCTTGTCCACTAGTCCCTTCCTATAACATTTTAGTTATTTGTTGACGAAATTGTCAGTATATTTAGTCTTAGTTTTAGTCACCATAGCACAGTTTTCATGTAGTTTCCATTTAGTTTTCGTCAGTGAAAAAAACGTAGTCGACGAACATTTTTTGTCTTAGTTTTAGTCGACGAAAACAACTTCTCTGGAGGGTATGGTAATGATCTGGAATTTTGAATAATTGCGGAGCGGGACATAGTGGCATACTGTATACATACTGTACTGTACATACACATAGACAGCCTCATTAGAGAACTTTAGCAACCACATATAGGTGTTTGTAAAGCTGCTGTTGCAACGCCCCCAGTCTAAGCATGTGTCCATACTTTGTCTGTGTTCTTCGTGACTTCCCCAACAACGGGATGGACTTTGTTGTGTTCTTCGTGACTTCCCCAACAACGGGATGGACTTTGTTGTGTTCTTCGTGACTTCCCCAACAACGGGATGGACTTTGTTGTGTTCTTCGTGACTTCCCCAACAACGGGATGGACTTTGTTGTGTTCTTCGTGACTTCCCCAACAACGGGATGGACTTTGTTGTGTTCTTCGTGACTTCCCCAACAACGGGATGGACTTTGTTGTGTTCTTCGTGACTTCCCCAACAACGGGATGGACTTTGTTTGTGTGCTTCGTGACTTCCCCAACAACGGGATGGACTTTGTTGTGTTCTTCGTGACTTCCCCAACAACGGGATGGACTTTGTTGTGTTCTTCGTGACTTCCCCAACAACGGGATGGACTTTGTTTGTGTGCTTCGTGACTTCCCCAACAACGGGATGGACTTTGTTTGTGTGCTTCGTGACTTCCCCAACAACGGGATGGACTTTCAAAACAGCATCCGGAGCCTGTTTACTTTCTCTCCATTGGCTGAGAGAGAGAGAATAAACAACCTTGGGAGGGGGTGAGGTAAGGTACACATGCTCCTGCCATGGTCAGGAAAGGCTTAGCCTCGGAAACACAGACATTTCTACAAGCGACAGACCTACAAGCTCATATCGCGCCACCGAGTGGCGCGATATGAGCTGGCGCGCTTTTTTGAAAAAAATCGAAGAACGACTGACATTTTTTAGAATCTGATCTCAGGTTAGAATGGGTTATAATCAGACCAGTGTGTGTCCAGTGGAAACCTCGTATGAATCTGATCTCAGGTCAGAATGGGTTAATTAGTCTCATGTCCAGCAGCTGCGCCTATAGTTTCTCCCAGCGGATACTGTATAGGCCCTAAAATGATGATGCCTGCAGCCTGATCAGGGGGAACAGTTTGGGCTGATGCCGCTGAAGGGACCCTTGCTGCTTCCGCCTGATTGACATAAAGTTACCGGTGGACAGAGGGACCATGGCAGCTGCTAACCCTGGATCTAGGCTGGGATTCAGTGACAGGCCTTAACCCATTCTGACCTGAGATCAGATTCATACAAGGTTTCCACTGTTGAATGCACCATTTACCACACACTTGTCTTGAGAGTGCCAGTTCTCATTTGAATAAGTCATAAGTTATCTATAAGCTATATTCAAATGAGAACTGGCACTCTCAAGACAAGTGTGTGGTAAATGGTGCATATATATATGTATATATATATGCACACACACACACACACACACACACACACACACACACACACACACACACACACACACACACACACACACAGTATTTAGCGCCTTAATCCAAGGCTCTTTACACAGATTGTGCATTACATTCACCCATTCACACACACACACACACACACACACACACACACACACACACGCACACAAGCACACAAGCACACACACACATTCATACACCGATGGCGGCGGAAACCATGCAATTAAGGCACCAACCTGCACATCGGGAGCAATTAGGAGGTTCAGAGTCTTTCTCAAGGACACTTTGACATTGTGTGGTATTAGTAGAAGTACAGTAGATGTATTCCATTGTGTGGTAGTAATATAAGTAGATGTATTCCATTGTGTGGTAGTAATATAAGTAGATGTATTCCATTGTGTGGTAGTACAGTAGTAGGAGTAGATGTCCACCGCGTGGCACAGACGTGTCTTTATTAAAACATGAGTGGAGACAGGCATGCCTGTTGAATGGGTTCCTGTTTCCATGATGTTCGTTATGATGAATGAAAGGCTTTTGTTTGTTGTTTATGTTTGTGTATACCTTCAGGCCGATAAGGTTTGCTCTTTCATCAGTCATTGGTTGACCGGCCCGGTACACTATATTCCTTCTTTGGTACAGTATGGACAGAATCCATTCAAAACTCAAACATATAATTATATAGCTGGATGGAGATGAATAATTCATTCTCTCTTTGAGGTGCACTCAGAATGCACGTTGTGCTTTTACAATGTGCCATGTTGTGAGGGAAAAAATCACTGAATGCCTG
>NC_139706.1:49427475-49442063 GCF_964188405.1 Protomyctophum parallelum | reverse complement strand
ACCCGTTTAGGACTGACGTCGAAAAATGTTTCTATATCAGTGGTTCTCAATATTTCATGTCAAGGACCCCCGACCCCCCCATCTGAAAATATGTTCTTCCAGGACCTCCTCAAAGCAAAGATTTGACTAACACCATATTTCAAACTCCCCTCAAAACCCACCTGTTTAGGCAGGCCTATGACTCTGTGTGACCTCTGTGTGACCTCTGTGTCTTCACCTCCAAACCCACCTGTTTAGGCAGGCCTGTGACCTCTGTGTGACCTCTGTGTGACCTCTGTGTCTTCACCTCAAAACCCACCTGTTTAGGCAGGCCTATGACTCTGTGTGACCTCTGTGTCTTCACCTCAAAACCCACCTGTTTAGGCAGGCCTATAGCTAAATTCCAATACCGCAACTTTCACACTCGCTCACTCTCCTCGCGTCCCCACTCGCTCCTCGGCTCCGCCCCCAGCGAGGAGGAGAGGAGGAGGAGAGGATTCTATGCGAGGACAGAGTGGTGGTCGAATTTTCCTCTGGAATCGGAATGTACTACGCTGTCATTTCAAAGCGACGGCACAATCCGCAATCACTAATGACTGTGTATCAATTCAATTCAATTCAATTCAAAGGGCTTTATTGGCATGGGAAAACATACGTGGCCAAAGCAAAAGTGGTGTCACACAGCTGGATCACTGGAACTCCGAAGTCCGAACAGAGCCGTACAGTGCAGAATAGTCAATTCATCATTTTGTACATGTAACCGAGGGTCCGAGGCCAATGTGTATGTATTGGTAACATGTGCAAGGCAATGCTATTTATTCCTGAAATAGTGAATAAGCGCCACGGATGCGCACACAGTATCGGGTTTCATCAGTGTTTTCTGTTCCACATGTGGAAGAGGCGGACTTATGTCACTGGAGAAGGAAAAAAAACATGTACACGTGATGCGGAAATCCGCTGCGAGGAGACAAAATACCCCACCGAGCCTGCACCTGATGTACACTCGCTCTATGCGGTCTCGGAGAGCTCACTCGGCTCCTCCACTCGACTCTCCTCTCCTCCTCGATGGAGCGCTTTAACAATCGGAACGTTAACCATTTCCGGGTAACGCTGGAATGACCCCGAGTGACCGAGTGGGAGTGAGCGAGTGTCCGAGATTTTGGGTATTGGAATTTAGCTTATGTGACTCTGTGTGACCTCTGTGTCTTCACCTCAAAACCCACCTGTTTAGGCAGGCCTATGACTCTGTGTGACCTCTGTGTCTTCACCTCAAAACCCACCTGTTTAGGCAGGCCTATGACTCTGTGTGACCTCTGTGTGACCTCTGTGTGACCTCTGTGTCCTCTGCTGCAACATGTGCCCTAGTTTTGTCCTGCTTTTTTAACTGTGTTCTTGTACTGTTTTTTTTAAACCTGTACCGAGTGCCCTGAAAGGCGCCTTATGAATAAAATGTATTATTATTATTAGTATTAAAAACGTTCTCTGAAAGAATATATATTCAAAGATTTGCGCCACATGTTCACGATTTTCAAAAAATAATAGCAGACCTACAAGCTCTTAGCGCGGCACTCGGTGCCGCGCTATGAGCTTGTAGATCTGCTATTTTTTTCAATAGCTAAAAGCATAACATAATGCTTTAATTAAAACACCAAAAGGGGTTCCTGCCCAGAATGGTTTAATATTATGCTAAACTAGAGCATCTGTGTCTTTGTGAGAAGTGAGGGAGCAATAATCAACTAACTATATCTACAGTACAGGTTCAAACTTCAAGGCCATACTGTATGTACTACTGACTGTAAGATCTGTTCAATCTCCTCCCGGCCCTTGAAGGCGAAATAGCCTGTTTGCTGCCTGCGGAGATTCTGTTTGTTGATCCTCTCATTACAGCAGGAAACCGCCGGCATTATCATTTGGCCAAGGTTTTCTCCTCTTGAGAAACCATCAAGGTTATTCATCCAATTAGAATTAATGAAAGAATGAATAATGTGTGTGTGTGTGTGTGTGTGTGTGTGTGTGTGTGTGTGTGTGTGTGTGTGTGTGTGTGTGTGTGTGTGTGCGTGTGTGTGTGTGTGTGTGTGCGTGTGTGCGTGCGTGCGTGCGTTGCCCTGTAATAATATATTAACCCATTTATAAGTTCTGTTCTACAAAATGCATTCTAAATCCTGACAGTTTTCTGAAAAACCCATGTTTCTACTGTATGTCAGTGCATGGTTCTCTATTGCACTATTTCATGTCAAGGACCACTAGAATTATATGTAATTGGCCACCGACCCCCCATCTAAAATTATGTAGTTCCAGGGACCCCCCCCCCCCCCCCCACTAGAAGCAAAGATTTGAGTTAAAAAACGTTTGCTCTGAAAGAATATATATAGTCAAAGATTTAATCTACAAGCAAGGCTACACATTCTGAGCTTGTAGATCTGCTATTGCTGGCACATGAAACTGGTGCATCCTAATATGTGAAAATAACTGATCTACAAGCTGAGAGATGGAAAATGGCCACTTGTTTTCCCATCTCTCTCTCCCACTATGCTATCATCGCCAATCTCCATTTCCTCACAACACCAGATATATTATAGCTAGATAGCTATAAACTCTATTCCCGGATGGTGGACTTCAAAATAACTTCAAAATGAGGTACAGCAAATTGGATTGCAGTACCTAAAAGGGAACGAGCTAGTGGAGAGATTTAACCAATTTCGACCTGAGGACGATTCTACAAAATGTTTAACCCATTCTGACCTGAGATCAGATTCATAACGAGGTTTCCACTGGACACACACACTGGTCTGATGAACCCATTCTGACCTGAGATCAGATTCTAAAAAATGTCAGTCGTTCTTTGATTTGATGATCAACAGGCTGATATGGATACTGACCTCCCTGTGTAAGACGTCATGCATCAACAGGCTGATATGGATACTGACCTCCCTGTGTAAGACGTCATGCATCATGGCTGATATGGATACTGACCTCCCTGTGTAAGACGTCATGCATCAACAGGCTGATATGGATACTGACCTCCCTGTGTAAGACGTCATGCATCAACAGGCTGATATGGATACTGACCTCCCTGTGTAAGACGTCATGCATCAACAGGCTGATATGGATACTGACCTCCCTGTGTAAGACGTCATGCATCAACAGGCTGATATGGATACTGACCTCCCTGTGTAAGACGTCATGCATCATCAGGCTGATATGGATACTGACCTCCCTGTGTAAGACGTCATGCATCAACAGGCTGATATGGATACTGACCTCCCTGTGTAAGACGTCATGCATCATGGCTGATATGGATACTGACCTCCCTGTGTAAGACGTCATGCATCATGGCTGATATGGATACTGACCTCCCTGCATGTGTAAGACGTCATGCATCAACAGGCTGATATGGATACTGACCTCCCTGTGTAAGACGTCATGCATCATCAGGCTGATATGGATACTGACCTCCCTGTGTAAGACGTCATGCATCATCAGGCTGATATGGATACTGACCTCCCTGTGTAAGACGTCATGCATCAACAGGCTGATATGGATACTGACCTCCCTGTGTAAGACGTCATGCATCATCAGGCTGATATGGATACTGACCTCCCTGTGTAAGACGTCATGCATCAACAGGCTGATATGGATACTGACCTCCCTGTGTAAGACGTCATGCATCAACAGGCTGATATGGATACTGACCTCCCTGTGTAAGACGTCATGCATCATCAGGCTGATATGGATACTGACCTCCCTGTGTAAGACGTCATGCATCAACAGGCTGATATGGATACTGACCTCCCTGTGTAAGACGTCATGCATCAACAGGCTGATATGGATACTGACCTCCCTGTGTAAGACGTCATGCATCAACAGGCTGATATGGATACTGACCTCCCTGTGTAAGACGTCATGCATCATGGCTGATATGGATACTGACCTCCCTGTGTAAGACGTCATGCATCATGTGGCTGATATGGATACTGACCTCCCTGTGTAAGACGTCATGCATCAACAGGCTGATATGGATACTGACCTCCCTGTGTAAGACGTCATGCATCAACAGGCTGATATGGATACTGACCTCCCTGTGTAAGACGTCATGCATCATGGCTGATATGGATACTGACCTCCCTGTGTAAGACGTCATGCATCAACAGGCTGATATGGATACTGACCTCCCTGTGTAAGACGTCATGCATCAACAGGCTGATATGGATACTGACCTCCCTGTGTAAGACGTCATGCATCATGGCTGATATGGATACTGACCTCCCTGTGTAAGACGTCATGCATCAACAGGCTGATATGGATACTGACCTCCCTGTGTAAGACGTCATGCATCAACAGGCTGATATGGATACTGACCTCCCTGTGTAAGACGTCATGCATCAACAGGCTGATATGGATACTGACCTCCCTGTGTAAGACGTCATGCATCAACAGGCTGATATGGATACTGACCTCCCTGTGTAAGACGTCATGCATCAACAGGCTGATATGGATACTGACCTCCCTGTGTAAGACGTCATGCATCAACAGGCTGATATGGATACTGACCTCCCTGTGTAAGACGTCATGCATCAACAGGCTGATATGGATACTGACCTCCCTGTGTAAGACGTCATGCATCAACAGGCTGATATGGATACTGACCTCCCTGTGTAAGACGTCATGCATCATGGCTGATATGGATACTGACCTCCCTGTGTAAGACGTCATGCATCAACAGGCTGATATGGATACTGACCTCCCTGTGTAAGACGTCATGCATCATGGCTGATATGGATACTGACCTCCCTGTGTAAGACGTCATGCATCAACAGGCTGATATGGATACTGACCTCCCTGTGTAAGACGTCATGCATCATGGCTGATATGGATACTGACCTCCCTGTGTAAGACGTCATGCATCAACAGGCTGATATGGATACTGACCTCCCTGTGTAAGACGTCATGCATCAACAGGCTGATATGGATACTGACCTCCCTGTGTAAGACGTCATGCATCAGGCTGATATGGATACTGACCTCCCTGTGTAAGACGTCATGCAACAGGCTGATATGGATACTGACCTCCCTGTGTAAGACGTCATGCAACAGGCTGATATGGATACTGACCTCCCTGTGTAAGACGTCATGCATCAACAGGCTGATATGGATACTGACCTCCCTGTGTCCCTCACTTCATATAATGCCCTATTATAATAATTCTGTTGTGCAAAAGTAGTGAAAATAGTCACATCAGATTCACAACACAATTTACAATTTAGGCATTTATCAGACGCTCTTAAAGGGACACTTCACCCTTTTTGCAAAAAAATATATGTTAATGATGTTTAGAAGCTTTAGAACACTTTCCTGGGGGGCTTTATGTGTGTAATGTGTGGTTTTAGATATTTTAGATTGTAGCAGTGAGCCTGTTGTCTCTGATGTCATGGACACTGGGCTCACTTCCTTCCTGGACTACATGTTGTCTCAGTAAGACAGCCCTCCCCCTATCCACAAGGAGGAGCAGTGCACCAAAGAATTATGGGAATTGTAGTCCAGGAAGGTAGTGAGACCAGTGTCCATGACATCAGAGACAACAGGCTCACTGCTACAATCTAAAATAACTAAAACCACATATTACACACATAAATACCCCCAGGAAAGTGATCTAAAGCTTCTAAACGTGATTAACATATTATTTTTTGCAAAAAGGGTGAAGTGTCCCTTTAATCCAGAGCGACTTACAATAAGCAAGAACAAAAAGCATGGCAATACATCACATACATAAAAATATACAATGAAAATATAATGAAACTATACCTCTATACTATACTATACTATACTATACTATACTATACTATACTATACATATAAAGTGCTATGACTACGGTACATACAATTCAATTCTAGTGCTGTCTACGTAACATGCTATATAAGTCCGTATAAAATGCTATCTAAGTCAGCATAAAGTGCTATATAAGGGACTACATGTGGGAATCGGTTACTTATTTATTTTACATTCCCTTTAAAGTAACGTTTTTTTGGACCACCAAAGCAGTGAACTCATTATGCTATTGACCCGGGAACCTCGTTAAGAGGCAATTTGACACTAATGAGTTATGACAACGTTCCGTGTCCAATTCCATATCATATCCATTCCTGCTTGAGTAGACTATATTTCCCATTCCCAAATTGAGCACAAAATGGCTGTATCTCAGCATAATTATGGGGATTTTGTGTAGCTGTTTCAATCCACGATGAAATATCCTACAATTAATATTGAAAAATGTCAAATGAAACGGCGTGTTGGAGGCCGCTTCAGGAGGAGGTGGCGTGTGCGTGCGTGCGTGTGAGTGCGTGCGTGCGTGCGTGCGTGCGTGCGTGCGTGCGTGCGTGTTTGTCTTATTACAGCAGGCATCTTCCAAACATCTGATATTAATATCTCCTCTTTTCATATCTGCTCCATAGTTTCCACTGCATTGTGACAGAGCCGGTTAAGTGCAGATGAAACACGTACAGTACTGTACCAAACCCTTCATGACCATCGCCACTTATACAGTAGTAGGATGGGGCCAGTGGCGTGCACAGACATTTAGAGGGGCAGCAGGTGCTCAAGTGAAAAAAAGGGCACCTTGTGCAGCGCATTTTGGGGCGTGAACCCATTTTGGTGCTTTAGCTATTGAAAAATAGCAGATCTACAAGCTCATAGCGCGCCACCGAGTGGCGCGCTACGAGCTTGTAGGTCTGCTTTTTTATTTTTATCGAAGAACCACTGACATAGAAACATAGCTTTAGATTGTGGGGGGCCTAAATAATATAGTAGAAGCGTTTTTTATCAATATTTGATCAATGTCACCGCATGGTCCACACACTACAAATTAAAAACGAAAAGGTTTTTTTTTTTTTTTTGTATATATGTGCATATATGTGCCAGCCATGTTGCCACTGAGTTAACATTTCATATTGATATTTCATAATTCAGAATGAGTAAAGTCAGTAAAATGTGTAAAATATAAATGTTTGAACATTATAATTGCTAAATGCATTGTTTATTTAATTTCATGTACTAAAAGTATTGCCTATGCCTGTATAGAGGATCTTTGCATTGAGAGAACATTGTGTACCTTTGATAATTGGTGTGCATTGAAATCAGGTGTAGCTTATATTGGTGATTAGGGAGCTGCTTTGATTTTTTTCTTTTTTTTGAAGCACACAGTTTTCTTACAGTCGTTGTCACATCTCACAATTGTAAACCTGTCCCCGGGTGCCCACTGCTATTTTTCAATGGGTTCCCATCCTGAATGAGTTTTAAGCACAATACTTGAGTAAATGTACTCGGTTACTTTCCAGCACTGAATACGATAGTAATAGACCCCACTTCACCCGCACGGCCCCCGGGGGGGGGGATCGAACTCTGTTTGGGGTTAAGTGTCTTGTTTAGCCCATTCTGACCTGAGATCAGATTCTAAAAAAGCTATGTTTCTATATGTCAGTCGTTCTTCGATTTAAAAAAAAAATTTAGCAGACCTACAAGCTCGTAGCGCGCCACTCGGTGGCGCGCTACGAGCTTGTAGATCTGCGATTTTTTCAATAGCTAAAGCATAACATAATGCTAAAACCAAAAGGGGTTCGCGCCCAAAATGGGTTAAGGACAGACGGTATATGCGTGCCCCCCCTCTAAAACGAGACGCTGCAAGCATCGTATCAAGGGAATATACTCTCAATGAAAGTCTGACAAATTCTGACCTCGACACGAATTGTCTTGTCAGGGACCTTCTGCTCCACGTCCCAGGCGGCCTCTCTCTCTCTACGCCCATTCAGCTATATTTATTACATGGCCTTAACCCATTCTGAACGGGAACCAATTTTGGTATTAGCATCATGTCGTGCTTTAGCTATTGAAAAATAGCAGATCTACAAGCTCATAGCGTGCCACCGAGTGGCGCGCTACGAGCTTGTAGGTCTGCTATTTTTGAAAAATCAAATAACGACTGACATTTTTAGAATCTGATCTCAGGTCAGAATGGGTTCATCAGACCAGTGTGTGTCCAGTGGAAACCTCGTATGAATCTGATCTCAGGTCAGAATGGGTTAATGTCTGACGCGGGTATAGGTCTAAATGTATGTTCACTCATCCATCCTGCCAGATGTGTACAGAATACATGGGCAACTGGCGGCCACAGGGGTCAACATGCTTCACTTAAAGGACAATTCCATGCTATAGAAGGCTTTCTTATACCTTTTGTAGAGGTGTCCAGGTGTTATTTGTAGTTGTTTACGTTCAAGGTTGTCTTTATTTGTCTCCCTTGGGAGACATTTGTCTTGGAGACAGAGTCACAGCTGCATACGAATAACAGACACGTTCACATACTGTACGAAAAGGAAAAAAACACCGTGAAACACCCACATATACACAAAACAGAGATATACAGTATTGCACACATTCCCTTGATAAAAGGTCCAGGTGTTATTTGTAGTTGTTATACGTCCCCACCAAAGAGGTCCAGGTGTTATTTGTAGTTGTTACCTCCCCACCAAAGAAGTCCAGGTGTTATTTGTAGTTTGACATCCCCACTAAAGAGGTCCAGGTGTTATTTGTAGTTTGACATCCCCACTAAAGAGGTCCAGGTGTTATTTGTAGTTGTTACGTCCCCACCAAAGAGGTCCAGGTGTTATTTGTAGTTGTTACGTCCCCACCAAAGAGGTCCAGGTGTTATTTGTAGTTGTGACGTCCCCACCAAAGAGGTCTAGGTGTTATTTGTAGTTGTTACGTCCCCACCAAAGAGGTCCAGGTGTTATTTGTAATTGTTACGTCCCCACCAAAGAGGTCCAGGTGTTATTTGTAGTTGTTACCTCCCCACCAAAGAGGTCCAGGTGTTATTTGTAGTTGTTACGTCCCCCACCAAAGAGGTCCAGGTGTTATTTGTAGTTGTTACCTCCCCACCAAAGAGGTACAGGTGTTATTTGTAGTTGTTACGTCCCCACCAAAGAGGTCCAGGTGTTATTTGTAGTTGTTACCTCCCCACCAAAGAGGTCCAGGTGTTATTTGTAGTTGTTACGTCCCCCACCAAAGAGGTCCAGGTGTTATTTTGTGCAAAGGTGCACTATTTGCTATTTCCCCTACCATAAGCCCTCAATGGGGGTTGGGTTTTAGTGCTAATTCGCTTATTTCCATCAAAATAAGTAGTAAAGTGTGCTGCTTGGGATACTATTTACATTATGAAGAGAGGATATTATTATTTTTTAAATAACAAAAACATTGAGCGATGGAACTAAGTGAATTAGCACAACACCGCAATGTTCCATTCAATTCAAAGCAATGCAATTCAAAGCAATTCATTGAGTGCTATAGTTTGTTGGTGGCAATTTTAGGCTTGTTATAAATAATGTGTTATTTATTTCTGAATTGACAAAACCATTACACTCTGTTAGCTTTATACTCCTCTCTCTGTTAGTGACAGATCCATTACCGACGGACTGCACATCTCTCTGTCTCTCTCTCTCTCTCTCTCTCTCTCTCTCTCTCTCTATCTCTCTGTCTCTCTGTCTCTGTCTCTGTCTCTCTCTCTCTCTCTCTCTCTGTCTCTCTGTCTCTGTCTCTGTCTCTGTCTCTGTCTCTCTCTCTGTCTCTGTCTCTCTGTCTCTGTCTCTCTCTCTGTCTCTCTCTCTCTCTCTGTCTCTCTCTCTCTCTCTCTCTCTGTCTCTGTCTCTGTCTCTGTCTCTGTCTCTGTCTCTGTCTCTGTCTCTGTCTCTCTCTCTCTCTCTCTCTCTCTCTCTCTCTCTCTCTCTCTCCTCTCCCTCTCCCTCTCCCTCTCATTCCCTCTCTCATTCCCTCTCCCTCTCCCTCTCCCTCTCCCTCTCCCTCTCCCTCTCCGTCTCCGTCTCCGTCTCCCTCTCTCTCTCTCTGTCTCTGTCTCTGTCTCTGTCTCTCTCTCTCTCTCTCTGCTATATCTTTTGAAAAATCGTGAAAATGTGGCGCAAACCTTAATGGAATATTCTTTCAGAGCGACAGAGTGCCCCTGGAACAACATGTTTTGAGATGGAGGTCGGTGGCCAATTACATATAATCTTTGGAGTCCTTGACATGAAATATTGAGTGACATATAGGCCTAGAAACATAATGGTATATCAGAAAACTGTCAGGATTTAGAATACTGTTCTTTTGTTCTACGTCAGGCCTAAATGGGATAAGTGCGCCAGAGAGGTGTGTGTAATTATAATATAACGGTACATACCCCAGGTAGAGAGGTGTGTGTAATTATTATATAACAGTACATACCCCAGGTAGAGAGGTGTGTGTAATTATTATATAACAGTACATACCCCAGGTAGAGAGGTGTGTGTAATTATATATAACAGTACATACCCCAGGTAGAGAGGTGTGTGTAATTATATATAACAGTACATACCCCAGGTAGAGAGGTGTGTGTAATTATTATATAACAGTACATACCCCAGGTAGAGAGGTGTGTGTAATTATTATATAACAGTACATACCCCAGGTAGAGAGGTGTGTGTAATTATTATATATAACAGTACATACCCCAGGTAGAGAGGTGTGTGTAATTATAATATAACAGTACATACCCCAGGTAGAGAGGTGTGTGTAATTATTATATAACAGTACATACCCCAGGTAGAGAGGTGTGTGTAATTATATATATAACAGTACATACCCCAGGTAGAGAGGTGTGTGTAATTATAATATAACAGTACATACCCCAGGTAGAGAGGTGTGTGTAATTATATATAACAGTACATACCCCAGGTAGAGAGGTGTGTGTAATTATCATATAACAGTACATACCCCAGGTAGAGAGGTGTGTGTAATTATATATAACAGTACATACCCCAGGTAGAGAGGTGTGTGTAATTATTATATATAACAGTACATACCCCAGGTAGAGAGGTGTGTGTAATTATTATATAACAGTACATACCCCAGGTAGAGAGGTGTGTGTAATTATATCTAACAGTACATACCCCAGGTAGAGAGGTGTGTGTAATTATAATATAACAGTACATACCCCAGGTAGAGAGGTGTGTGTAATTATTATATAACAGTACATACCCCAGGTAGAGAGGTGTGTGTAATTATTATATAACAGTACATACCCCAGGTAGAGAGGTGTGTGTAATTATAATATAACAGTACATACCCCAGGTAGAGAGGTGTGTGTAATTATTATATAACAGTACATACCCCAGGTAGAGAGGTGTGTGTAATTATAATATAACAGTACATACCCCAGGTAGAGAGGTGTGTGTAATTATAATATAACAGTACATACCCCAGGTAGAGAGGTGTGTGTAATTATTATATAACAGTACATACCCCAGGTAGAGAGGTGTGTGTAATTATAATATAACAGTACAGACCCCAGGTAGAGAGGTGTGTGTAATTATATATAACGGGGAAATGATGTCCCCGTTGCACCTGAATGATTCTTCTATAAAGTGTAGCAGAGACACACAGCGACCCTGATCATCATAATAATATGACTCAAACAACACCTCCCCCACAGTCTAACATCGCTGTTATACCTGTTAACTTTTCATTAATAACAACCGTATATTTCATAGACAGATTGAAATGTAATGTATTATTAATTCATGGCCAAATTAAATTACTTTTTTCTTTATCCCATTCTGGGCGGGAACCCCTTTTGGTGTTTTCACTATAAGCATTATGTTATACTTTAGCTATTGAAAAATAGCAGACCTACACGCTCGTAGCGCGCCACTCGGTGGCGCGCTACGAGCTTGTAGGTCTGCTTTTTTTTATAAATCATGAAAATGTTGGTGCAAAGCTTTGAATATATATACACTCTTTCAGAGCGAACGTTTTTAACTCAAATCTTTGCTTCATGGGAGGTCGGGGTCCCTGAAAGAATTGTGAATATGCGGCACAAATCTTTGAATATATATTCTTTCAGAAGACATTTATTTTTATTTCTATGTCAGGTCTAAACGGGTTATTGGCCGGGTTCCGGGCGTGAGCAGAATAATAACAGTTCTGATTAAATATTGATGCTTCGAGGCAAATGTTTCTGCTCCAGATTGGACCTCTGAGTGGATATAAGTGTCTGAAGGCCAGACGGAGAATTATTACAATATGTTTTACATTCCCTCATCAGGATAAATGGAACCCAATGTGACCAACGTACGGGGTCTCTGTCCTTCAGAACAATATGGAGAGAACTTTCAGACTTTATTATATGTTTATCCCATTCTGACCTGAGATCAGATTCAAAAAAAATTCTTCTACATCCTGACAGTCTTCTGAAAAGCTATGTTTCTATGTCAGTCGTTCTTCCATTTTTCAAAAATAGCAGACCTACAAGCTCGTATGAGCTTGTAGGTCTGCTATTTTTCAATAGCTAAAGCATGACATAATGCTAACAGCAAAAGGGGTTCCCGCCCAAAATATGTTAAGTGTGCGTGTGCGTGTGCTTGTGTGCGTGTGTGTGTGTGTGTGTGTGTGTGTGTGTGTGTGTGTGTGTGTGTGTGCGTGTGCGTGTGCGTGTGCGTGTGCGTGTGCGTGTGCGTGTGCGTGTGCGTGTGCGTGTGCGTGTGCGCGTGCGCGTGTGTGTGTGTGTGTGTGTGTGCGTGTGTGTGTGTGTGTGTGTGCACCATCTGTGCCCATAAGACAGTGACTGATTTATTTTTTATCCCACGATTTTGTAACCCATTTTTCACCCCTGTGTCAATCATCTAATGTGATCCTGGGCTCTACACACCCTCCACCAACATAGTCCCCATATATGGGGGACAAGGGGAGACCAACCTAGTCCCCATATATGGGGGACAAGGGGAGACCAATATAGTCCCCATATATGGGGGACAAGGGGAGAGCAACGGACTTGAACTCATGCTTCCTTCATGCCTGAGTGTCCAATAAGTTGCTCCTTTACACCTGACAGGGGGGAGTTTCCCTGGTTGGACGTAGCGCGTGGAAGGAACACGTTATTCCAACCAGTTCCTTTCCCCTCCATCAGGCGCCCCGGCTGGCCAGGGGGAGGCAGTTTAGAGACCAGGATTACTGCATGTTTTTGTGAGGGTACCTACCCTAGAAGCGTTTTTTTTTAAATACTTTCCGTTTGTTTAACCAACACAGAGATGTAAAGGGTGTTCAATAGTGTTGTATTTAAAATAAAACCATAGCGCCACCATTAGACTTAAATCATGTCACGCACCCCCTATAGAAGGCTTCCCCGCTCAGCACAAGGGGGTAACGCACCACAGTTTGGGAACCACTGCGGTCTCCTAATCCAATCCATCTTTTGCTGCTTGGCCTTGGGACCTTCTGTCACTTCACCATCCAGTGTTGTTTTTGGCAGCAAATTTAGATTTTAGTTTTAGTCATAGTCTCTTGAATAGTTTTCATTTAGTTTTAATCACATTTTAGTCACCTGGAATGTCTTGGTGTTAGTCTAGTGTTAGTCGACTAAATATCATATAGGATTTTAGTTTACTAAATCTACAGTTGATTCAGTCGACTAAAATTAATTTTGGCGGGCCTTGATGTCATTTTTTTTAACACTTGCTGAAAATAGCCGATCTACAAGCTCACAACGGGTCGCAGCGCGACACGTTGTGAGCTTGTAGATCAGCTATTTTCAGCATGCAACCAAGTGTAAAATGACTTATACGGGATCTCTTCTCTTGTCCACTAGTCCCCTTCCTAACATTTTAGTCTAGTTTTTATCTGTTGACGGAAATCGTCAGTATATTTAGTCTTAGTTTTAGTCAACATGTAGCTACGTTTTCAATTAGTTTTCATTTAGTTTTCGTCAGGTATAGTCATTTTTCCTCTTAGTTTTAGTCGACAAAAACAACACTGCACTTCACCACTTCACCACCTGGCGCTCCATTCACCATGCTCCGCCTGCTGTTTCCACATAATGGTGCTAAGTGACTAACGCTTGACCCCCTGACCCCACGGGCTTACATCTGAGTAAATCTGGGGCGACTGTGGCTCAGGAGGTAGAGCAGGTCGTCCAATGATCCCTGGGGTCGGCGGTTCGAATCCCGGCTCCTCCTCCTGTCTACATGTCGAAGTGTCCTTGGGCAAGACACTGAACCCCAAATTGCTCCCGATGGGCTGGTTGGTGCCTTGCATGGTTTCCGCCGCAATCGGTGTATGAATGTGTGTGTGAATGGGTGAATGTAATGCACAATCTATGTAAAGCGCCTTGGATAAAAGCGCTATATAAATGCACCATTTACCATTTACCATTTGTATCGGTGTGAATGGCTAAATAACACAAACTATAATAATCCTCGTCTGATGCTGCTGGCTGCTGAGAGGGTCTGTTTATATCAGCTAATGATGGTGGGAACACAAGTTCACTGTGACGCTGCATTTTCTACAAACCTTACGGGATGCGTGTTTGGAGGAGAACGAACACACGATGGTGATTAACTGCTACGCCGTTAAATTGGCAGAATCTGAAGAAAGAAAGAAATCGCTTCATTCTGCAACTTTAGTGTTTTCCCTGAGGTTGGTTGTCCTTGTGTCCTCATTTATCCCATTTTGGACGGGAACCCATTTTGGTGTTATAGCATCATGTCGTGCTTTAGCTATTGAAAAAATAGCAGATCTACAAGCTCATAGCGCGCCACCG
>NC_139706.1:49419975-49424975 GCF_964188405.1 Protomyctophum parallelum | reverse complement strand
CTAACCTCTCACAGGGCAGCACACCTAAAGCTAACCTTAACCCATGTCTAACCAATGACTAGTCTAAACCTAACCTTAACCCATGTCTAACCAATGACTAGTCTAACCCTAACCTCCCACGGGGCAGCACACCTAAAGCTAACCTTAACCATGTCTAACCAATGACTAGTCTAACCCTAACCTCCCACGGGGCAGCACACCTAAACCTAACCTTAACCCATGTCTAACCATGACTAGTCTAACCCTAACCTCCCACGGGGCAGCACACCTAAACCTAACCTTAACCCATGTCTAACCAATGAATAGTCTAAACCATAACCTCTCACGGGGCAGCACACCTAAAGCTAACCTTAACCCATGTCTAACCAATGACTAGTCTAACCCTAACCTCCCACGGGGCAGCACACCTAAAGCTAACCTTAACCCATGTCTAACCAATGACTAGTCTAACCCTAACCTCCCACGGGGCAGCACACCTAAAGCTAACCTTAACCCATGTCTAACCAATGACTAGTCTAAACCATAACCTCTCACGGGGCAGCACACCTAAAGCTAACCTTAACCCATGTCTAACCAATGACTAGTCTAAACCATAACCTCTCACGGGCAGCACACCTAAACCTAACCTTAACCCATGTCTAACCAATGACTAGTCTAAACCTAACCTACCACGGGGCAGCACACCTAAAGCTAACCTTAACCCATGTCTAACCAATGACTAGTCTAAACCTAACCTCCCACGGGGCAGCACACCTAAACCTAACCTTAACCCATGTCTAACCAATGACTAGTCTAAACCTAACCTTAACCCATGTCTAACCAATGACTAGTCTAAACCTAACCTCCCACGGGGCAGCACACCTAAAGCTAACCTTAACCCATGTCTAACCAATGACTAGTCTAAACCTAACCTCCCACGGGGCAGCACACCTAAAGCTAACCTTAACCCATGTCTAACCAATGACTAGTCTAAACCTAACCTTAACCCATGTCTAACCAATGAATAGTCTAAACCTAACCTACCACGGGGCAGCACACCTAAAGCTAACCTTAACCCATGTCTAACCAATGACTAGTCTAAACCTAACCTTAACCCATGTCTAACCAATGACTAGTCTAACCCTAACCTCCCACGGGGCAGCACACCTAAAGCTAACCTTAACCCATGTCTAACCAATGACTAGTCTAAACCTAACCTCCCACGGGGCAGCACACCTAAAGCTAACCTTAACCCATGTCTAACCAATGACTAGTCTAAACCTAACCTTAACCCATGTCTAACCAATGAATAGTCTAAACCTAACCTCTCACGGGGCAGCACACCTAAAGCTAACCTTAACCCATGTCTAACCAATGACTAGTCTAAACCTAACCTCCCACGGGGCAGCACACCTAAAGCTAACCTTAACCCATGTCTAACCAATGACTAGTCTAAACCTAACCTTAACCCATGTCTAACCAATGACTAGTCTAAACCTAACCTCTCACGGGGCAGCACACCTAAAGCTAACCTTAACCCATGTCTAACCAATGACTAGTCTAAACCTAACCTCCCACGGGGCAGCACAACTAAACCTAACCTTAACCCATGTCTAACCAATGACTAGTCTAAACCTAACCTTAACCTATGTCTAACCAATGAATAGTCTAAACCTAACCTCCCACGGGGCAGCACACCTAAACCTAACCTTAACCCATGTCTAACCAATGACTAGTCTAAACCTAACCTCCCACGGGGCAGCACACCTAAACCTAACCTTAACCCATGTCTAACCAATGACTAGTCTAACCTAACCTCCCACGGGGCAGCACACCTAAACCTAACCTTAACCCATGTCTAACCAATGACTAGTCTAAACCTAACCTCCCACGGGGCAGCACACCTAAACCTAACCTTAACCCATGTCTAACCAATGACTAGTCTAAACCTAACCTACCACGGGGCAGCACACCTAAACCTAACCTTAACCCATGTCTAACCAATGACTAGTCTAAACCTAACCTTAACCCATGTCTAACCAATGACTAGTCTAACCCTAACCTCCCACGGGGCAGCACACCTAAACCTAACCTTAACCCATGTCTAACCAATGACTAGTCTAACCCTAACCTCCCACGGGGCAGCACACCTAAACCTAACCTTAACCCATGTCTAAGCAATGACTAGTCTAACCCTAACCTCCCACGGGGCAGCACACCTAAACCTAACATTAACCCATGTCTAACCAATGACTAGTCTAAACTAAGTATGCACCCAGTCAAGATCAACTCTTTCAGGAAGCCAAGTAGTATCCCGAATCCGGGAAGAACAACATAGCTTGACTTAGGGCCGATTTCACCGCTGTTCCCGGGCTGTAGTGCCGAAATGATTTCAGCTCGTCAGAAATTTTCAGTAGCACCGAAGAGCCGACTTTAGGACGGTATATGACGTCACATTGTAGGCTCTACAGCGCCGAACCGACTTTTATTGGGCTCTAAAATAGGAGTATGAATCGACCCTTAGACTGCATGCTGGCCCCCAACCGACAAGCCCTTCAGATCTAGATTAAGTTACAGACCATAATGGTAATAGCATTACCAGGTCACTTTCACCAAAAGAGCACGCCAAAGCCCTTGTTGGATATAGTTTACAAATCAACTGTGCAGGTTTACTGCCGGTATAACTCCACAGTCACTTTAATGTACATCGTGACCTGTCAGGTTTGGTCACCCCTCTCCCGTAGAAGTTATGGCCCCCATCTGGACCTGATAAAATAAATACGAGTCTGCAGATGCCACTGGCCCGCTGCTGTGGCTGCAAATTGAATTTTCCAGACTGTTCACTTAACCCATTCTGAACGGGAACAGCCCCTGTTGGCGTTTTAAGCATTATGTTATGCTTAAAATAGCAGATCTACAAGCTCGAGCTTGTACAGTATGTAGGTCTGCTATTTTTTGAAAAATCGTGAAAATGTGGCGCAGATCTTTGGATATATATATATTCTTTCAGAGCCAACGTTTTTAACTCAGGATGTAGACGGATTTTTTTAGAATCCGATCTCAGGTCAGAATGGTAAACTGTCAGGATGTAGAAGACATTTTTAGAATCTGATCTCAGGTCAGAATGGTAAACTGTCAGGATGTAGAAGACATTTTTTTAGAATCTGATCTCAGGTCAGAATGGTAAACTGTCAGGATGTAGAAGACATTTTTTTTTAATCTGATCTCAGGTCAGAATGGTAAACTGTCAGGATGTAGAAGACATTTTTTTAAATCTGATCTCAGGTCAGAATGGTAAACTGTCAGGATGTAGAAGACATTTTTTTAGAATCTGATCTCAGGTCAGAATGGTAAACTGTCAGGATGTAGAAGACATTTTTTTAGAATCTGATCTCAGGTCAGAATGGGTTAATGTCCCCATGCTCATGGACTCACAGCACGGCATCAGGTGTCAAGGGACTGGCTTGGCGTGCACACTGTGTGATGAGAGGTACACACACACACACACACACACACACACACACACACACACACACACACACACACACACACACACAGGCCAATATAATAGCTGCTGTCTCGTTCTCCTGTCCGACAGTCGGACGAGAACAGATTCATGCCCGATGTGGGCACAGTCCTACAGCCCAACACGTGTATGTTTGGTGGCGTCGAACGATAGGCGATCAATAAGCTCGTAAATCAGGCATTAGTCTCACGAGGACACGTCCAGCAAACCTCCTCCTGTCCAGTAGAGCCTCGGAAAGCCAGACGTTTGTATTCACAGGGAGAGAAAAACAAAAGTCTGGGTCTCTGAGTCCACTTCAATTCGGCATAGAGTAGTAGCGCAAACGTCCATCACTCTCTGGCTGATTGTGATTTCTGATCGTCTGCACCTTTGTTCAATTGACGCACACACACCCCTGCTTATTGATTGATTGATTGATTGATTGAATGAAATATTTATTACGTTTGCAGAATTAAAGTAGCCTATACATTTCAAGCACAAACTCTATACAAAGACTGTTAACTGTGAGTGGACGACCCAATTAAGCATTGCACTTGTTCACAAGAGGGTCCACCATGTTCAATCCATCAAAACATTTAGAGACGTACAAATAGACACTTCAATATAGTCAAAGAACAGAACAGGAATTCATCATAAAGGAGGTAAAAAGGGAAAAGAAACTTATACAGTGAGGGGAAAAGGGGGGTAGGCAGTAGGGGGGGGGGCATTCAGATTTTACGGGGGCCAGTTTCGAATTGCAGCCGTCCGTAGGTGCCCTTTGAGAGCAGTTTTGAAGGAGTCAAGGGATTCACACGTCTTAATGACTGTTGGTAGGGCGTCCCACATTTTGGTGGCATAGGAGCGAAACTAATTGAGTCCCTTGTTTGTGCCGAATCTGGGCTGTACATGGTTTGTTGCACTCCCTCTGGTGTTGTGGATAAGGTTATATAACCCTTTTGGTATTAGCATTAAGTTATGCTTTAGCTTTTGAAAAATACCAGATCTACAAGCTCGTAGCGCGCCACCGAGTGGCGCGCTACGAGCTTGAAGGTCTGCTATTTTTGAAAAATCGAAGAACGACTGACATAGAAACATAGCTTTTTCAGAAAACCGTCAGGACGTAGAAGACATTTTTAGAATCTGATCTCAGGTCAGAATGGGTTAAATGCAGAAGATATAGTCATGCCTATGTTATCATCCACCGAAGCCCTATTTTAACGTTTGTATTACTACGGTTGTTGTGTGAAAATAACAAAAACTTATTTTCATTTATTTATTTATTCACGTTTTTGTATTCGAGGCACATGGAGTTGCCGTCACATCACATCACAAAGAGTTGTGAGCTGGCAGGCCGCTTGGTATTCATAGCAACACTGCCTTAACCCATTCTGACCTGAGATCAGATTCTACAAAATGTCTTCTACATCCCGACAGTTTTCCATTCTGACCTGAGATCAGATTCTACTAAATGTCTCCTACATCCCGACAGTTTTCCATTCTGACCTGAGATCAGATT
>NC_139706.1:49409975-49414975 GCF_964188405.1 Protomyctophum parallelum | reverse complement strand
AGACACTCATTGCAATCACGGGGATAGAGACAACAATCGGAGTTACACAGCTGCAGCCATATTCCGGCGCTGCTTATACTTCTCATAGCATCATCATAGAAAAAAGAAGAAGAATGGGGGTGGGGGGGTGGAAGCATAGAATGGGTGAGGGGTATTGACAGATAGGGAGGGGGAGGGGGGGGATGGAGACATCATATCACATACAGTTGCATTGTGCAGGCACGGAACTTGGGAGGGGGGGGGGTGGGGGGTTGGATTTTTGGATCTGCAACAAAATAAAAAAAACTCTGATCCTCACACAACACCTCAGGGGCTGTCTAACGGCAGGACAAAAAATGTTTACACTAGGGCAGCAGGTGGGGGTGGGGGGGGTTGGGGGGGGGGGGTGGGGGGTGGGGGGGGTTGGGGGGTGGGGGGGGGTTGGGTGGGGGGGGGGGTGGGTGGGGGGGGTTGGGTATGTGGGTGAAGGCGGTGTGTGTGTGTGGGTGTGTAGGTGTGTGTGTGTGTATGGAGTTCATTGTCTGTCAGAGTTCTTGTTTATGTGAGCGTATCCTGGGCTGCTCTGGTATCTGGGGCCCAGAATGGGTTAAGCATTACACTATGTTTACAACAGGGTCCACATTGTTCATCGAAACATTTGGAGACACACCAGGAACTAATTAAACACTGCATTGGATCCATAGACTGTAAAAAATATGGACAAAGCGTTCCCCGGGTCTAACATGAACGTAAAATGAAGCCTGTAATAATATGCTAATTCCTGATGTAAGTCGCCATCTTTGGTACCAGCTGGCCATTGGCTGGCTCCGTTTTGTATACCAGCTGGTCATTGGCTGCCCAGACAACGAGGCGGGACTTCCCCCCTTCTTCTCCGTTGGTTTTTATTTTGACTCGAGTGGGAGGGGAATCCCGATCATAGACTGTAATGGTAGCCACGCCCCTCAGAACATACGCGATGGGTTTTTTTCTTTATGGTCATTTTTTTAATTAATGGGACCATAATTTTCCAAAAAGAATATTATGACATTAGAAATGAGACTTTAAACTAGTGACTGGAAGAAGAAAGTATTCATGACCATGTTTATTAAGGTAATACAGTCTAGGTGAAGTTGGGCCAAAATACATGGGCCTCTATGGAGCTATGGGGCTTTTTGGGTCCGGTCCAGCGCCACAACAGGCCATTATATGAACTACCGATTTCAAATGAGGCTTCACGAAATATCTGGCTGACTGCCCCCCTGGTTGGATCAAAGGGAACACACAAAATAGCACCAATCAACATTATAATGTATTCATCTGTGTGTCTCTCTCTCTCTCTCTCTCTCTCTCTCTCTCTCTCTCTCTCTCTCTCTCTCTCTCTCTCTCTCTCTCTCTCTCTCTCTCCCTCTCTCCCTCTCTCTCTCTCTCTCTCTCTCTCTCTCTCTCTCTCCTCTCTCTCCCTCTCTCTCTCTCTCTCTCTTCTCTCTCTCTCTCTCTCTCTCTCTCTCTCTCTCTCTCTCTCTCTCTCTCTCCCTCTCTCTCTCTCTCTCTCTCTCTCTGTCTCTCTCTCTCTCTCTCTCTCTCTCTCTCTCTCTCTCTCTCTCTCTCTCTCTCTCTCTGTGTGTGTGTGACTGGCTGTCTGTGGTGCTGGTGTCAGAGAGACAGGCTGTCTGTGTGTCAGACAGACAGGCTGTCTGTGTATGCTTTGTGTTGTGATGTTTGGACCCCAGAAAGAATAGTCTCCTGAACCACGGTGTAGAGTGTAGACTAATGGGGCTCCTTAATGAACTTTAATTATCCTTAATGAAACTAAACTATAGTGCAATTAGCAGCGTTCAAGGTGCCTGAGTGGCCGTTCAAAGATGCACTTATACTCACTAATAAAGGTGAGCAGCAAATTTCTATTTTAGTTTAGTTATAGTCTTTGGACTGAAACATAATTTAGGTTTAGTCACATTTTTAGTCACCTGGAATGTCTTAGTGTTAGTCTAAGTTTTAGTCGACTAAATGTCATAAGATTTTAGTCGACTAAATCTACAGGTGATTTAGTCGACTAAAATGTATTTTGGCGGGTCTTGATGCCGTCGTAATGAGTGTTTTTACACTTGCTGAAAATAGCTGATCTACAAGCTCACAACGCGACGCGTTGTGAGCTTGTAGATCTGCTATTTTCAGCATGCAACCAAGAATAAAATGACTCGTACTGGATCTCTTGTCCACTAGTCCCTTCCTAACATTTTAGTCTAGTTTGTATTTGTCGACGAAATTGTCAGTACATTTAGTCTTAGTTTCAGTCATCGTAGCTTAGTTTTCATTTAGTTTCCATTCGTTTTTTGTCAGTGGAAAAAGGTAGTCGACGAACATTTTTCGTCTTAGTTTTAGTCGACGAAAACAACACTGCTCCTATAGTGTCGCTGACAACAGCTGACATACGTGGGTGGTTCGATCGATCTGACCAATCATCATGGCTTCTGGATCGCCACTCGGTGGTGAGCTACGAGCTCGTAGCTCGTAGGTTCACGCCCAGAATGGGAGACAAGACACTATAGAGCAGTGTAATAATTTGTACTACTTGGTAGAGTTCTCATCGGGCCCGAAAATTAAGGCACGGCCCTAACTGGGCCCTAACTGATCAGGCCCTAGGCCCGACTAATTAGCATATATTTTAGGCCCGACCTGGCCCTAAAACGTTGTGTCGGGTCGGGCCTGGTCGGGTTTGTGCAGAATTTGAGAACTCTACACAGAGTAAAAGTGAAACGCCAGTCAGCACCATCTTCATAATAGATAAATACACAAACAGACAGAACAGAACTATTATTTTTATTATTCTAAACAAATTCAATATATATATATTTTTTTCATGGAGCCCTAGGCCCGGCCCGGCCCTACTGATTAGCATACATTTTAGGCCCGGCCCGGCCCTAAAATGTCGGGTCGGGCCTGGTCGGGTTCGGGCAGAGTTTGAGAACTCTACTACTTGGTCTATATATGACGTCCATAATCGATGATGTCCGTTTGACCATCTACACGTTTGGCCATAGACAGACAGAGAGACAGACAATTCCTAGAATTAACAGATTCTGACCTGAGATCAGATTCATACGAGGTTTCCACTGGACACACACTGGTCTGATTATAACCCATTCTGACCTGAGATCAGATTCTAAGTCGTTCTTCGATTTTTTTTCAAAAATAGCAGACCTACAAGCTCGTAGCGCGCCACTCGGTGGCGCGCTATGAGCTTGTAGATCTGCTATTTTTCAATAGCTAAAGCATAACATGATGCTAACACCAAAATGGGTTCCCTTTCAGAAACAGATTCACAGCACAGTCGGTAAACAAAGATGTCGCCGAGGCATCGATTGTTGCCGTTCTATAACCTGTGCTGATGGAGCGGCCTTGGAAAAACAACCGTGCTGCAAGTCTCTCTTTGTTCCCGTTAACAAACACCAAGAAACCAACAACAACGACGCCGTCGCCGCCGCCGCCCACACGAAAACAGCTCTCCTGTTGCTTTTCCCATGAAGCTGTCATGAATTCCATGCAGGCATGTCAAGATAAACTGCAGAGGAAAGGTAAAATGGTAAATGGTGGATTTATATAGCGCCTTTATCCAAGGCACTTTACAGAGATTGTGCATTACATTCACCCATTCATACACCCATACATACACGATGGCAGCGGAAACCATGCAAGGCACCAACTAGCACATCGGGAGCAATTAGGGGTTCAGTGTCTTGCTCAAGGACACTTCGACAGTAACTCTGGGGGAGCCCGGGTTCGAACAGGCAACCTTACGGTTACCATCCAGGCACTCTACCCCTGAGCCACCGCCGCCCGGTAACAACAGTATTGCTGTTTTCATCATTCACTGTAAATATCCGTATAGCTAAAGGTGGCAAAATCTATAGATTCCTATCCAGGCCACAAGGAGCTTGTGGCACTTCATTCCTATAGCCACAAATATGGGCGATGAGAACATGACAAACACCACAACAATAATGAATGATTTGCATTTTTTTTTAGCGCTTTTCCAAGTGCTCAAAGCGCTTTACAACGGTTCATTCATTCATTCATTGGGAGGTGAAGGTTCATTCATTCATACATTGGGAGGTGAAGGTTCATTCATTCATTCATTGGGAGGTGAAGCGGCGAACAGTCGACGCCAGCGTCCTCGCTTCCCCACATTCACACACCGACGGTGGCAAGCTCACACCGACCGACTCACTGGAGGCAGTGTGGGGTTCAGTGTCTTTGCCCAATAAGGACACTTCGACATGTAGGACAGGAGGAGGAGGAGCCGGGATTCGAACCGCCAACCCCAGGGATCATTGGACGACCTGCTCTATATGTACCCCCGGAGCCATAGCCGCCAGAGAATTGTCAGAGAATTGATGACGTGGCAGAGGACATTGACATGACGTGTTGACATTTGGCATTGTCAACTGAATCAGCGTGTTTGAGGTGTGTGTGTGTGTGTGTGTGTGGGGGGGGGGCAGTGTTGTTTTTGGCAGCAAATTTCTATTCTAGTTTTAGGCATGGTCTCTTGCATAGTTTTCACTTAGTTTTAGTCACATTTTAGTCACCTGGAATGTCTTAGTGTTAGTCTAGTTTTAGTCGACTAAATGTCATAAGATTTTAGTCGACTAAATCTACAGGTCGACTAAAATGTAATTTGGCGGGCCTTGTTGCCGTCATAATGACTTATTTTACACTTGCTGAAATAATCTACAAGCTCACATTGTGAGCTTGTAGATCGGCTATTTTCAGCATGCAACCAAGTGTAAAATGACTTATAGTGGATCTCTTGTCCACTAGTCCCTTCCTAACATTTTAGTCTAGTTTTTATTTGTTGACGAAATTGTCAGTATATTTAGTCTTAGTTTTAGTCATCATATAGCACAGTTTTCATTTAGTTTCCATTTAGTTTTCTTCAGTGGAAAAAGGTAGTCGACGAACATTCTTCGTCTTAGTTTTAGTCGAGGAGTATACTGTATGTACTGTATGTGTTCATAATTACT
>NC_139706.1:49322475-49404975 GCF_964188405.1 Protomyctophum parallelum | reverse complement strand
GGTGGACCTTTAGGGAGTTAACCTCTACTCTGGGTGGACCTTTAGGGAGTTAACCTCTACTCTGCTGGGTGGACCTTTAGGGAGTTAACCTCTACTCTGCTGGGTGGACCTTTAGGGAGTTAACCTCTACTCTGCTGGGTGGACCTTTAGGGAGTTAACCTCTACTCTGGGTGGACCTTTAGGGAGTTAACCTCTACTCTGCTGGGTGGACCTTTATGGAGTTAACCTCTACTCTGCTGGGTGGACCTTTAGGGAGTTAACCTCTACTCTGGGTGGACCTTTAGGGAGTTAACCTCTACTCTGCTGGGTGGACCTTTAGGGAGTTAACCTCTACTCTGGGTGGACCTTTAGGGAGTTAACCTCTACTCTGCTGGGTGGACCTTTAGGGAGTTAACCTCTACTCTGGGTGGACCTTTAGGGAGTTAACCTCTACTCTGCTGGGTGGACCTTTAGGGAGTTAACCTCTACTCTGCTGGGTGGACCTTTAGGGAGTTAACCTCTACTCTGCTGGGTGGACCTTTAGGGAGTTAACCTCTACTCTGCTGGGTGGACCTTTAGGGAGTTAACCTCTACTCTGCTGGGTGGACCTTTAGGGAGTTAACCTCTACTCTGCTGGGTGGACCTTTAGGGAGTTAACCTCTACTCTGCTGGGTGGACCTTTAGGGAGTTAACCTCTACTCTGCTGGGTGGACCTTTAGGGAGTTAACCTCTACTCTGGGTGGACCTTTAGGGAGTTAACCTCTACTCTGCTGGGTGGACCTTTAGGGAGTTAACCTCTACTCTGCTGGGTGGACCTTTAGGGAGTTAACCTCTACTCTGGGTGGACCTTTAGGGAGTTAACCTCTACTCTGCTGGGTGGACCTTTAGGGAGTTAACCTCTACTCTGCTGGGTGGACCTTTAGGGAGTTAACCTCTACTCTGCTGGGTGGACCTTTAGGGAGTTAACCTCTACTCTGCTGGGTGGACCTTTAGGGAGTTAACCTCTACTCTGCTGGGTGGACCTTTAGGGAGTTAACCTCTACTCTGCTGGGTGGACCTTTAGGGAGTTAACCTCTACTCTGCTGGGTGGACCTTTAGGGAGTTAACCTCTACTCTGCTGGGTGGACCTTTAGGGAGTTAACCTCTACTCTGGGTGGACCTTTAGGGAGTTAACCTCTACTCTGCTGGGTGGACCTTTAGGGAGTTAACCTCTACTCTGCTGGGTGGACCTTTAGGGAGTTAACCTCTACTCTGCTGGGTGGACCTTTAGGGAGTTAACCTCTACTCTGGGTGGACCTTTAGGGAGTTAACCTCTACTCTGCTGGGTGGACCTTTATGGAGTTAACCTCTACTCTGCTGGGTGGACCTTTAGGGAGTTAACCTCTACTCTGGGTGGACCTTTAGGGAGTTAACCTCTACTCTGCTGGGTGGACCTTTAGGGAGTTAACCTCTACTCTGGGTGGACCTTTAGGGAGTTAACCTCTACTCTGCTGGGTGGACCTTTAGGGAGTTAACCTCTACTCTGGGTGGACCTTTAGGGAGTTAACCTCTACTCTGCTGGGTGGACCTTTAGGGAGTTAACCTCTACTCTGCTGGGTGGACCTTTAGGGAGTTAACCTCTACTCTGCTGGGTGGACCTTTAGGGAGTTAACCTCTACTCTGCTGGGTGGACCTTTAGGGAGTTAACCTCTACTCTGCTGGGTGGACCTTTAGGGAGTTAACCTCTACTCTGCTGGGTGGACCTTTAGGGAGTTAACCTCTACTCTGCTGGGTGGACCTTTAGGGAGTTAACCTCTACTCTGCTGGGTGGACCTTTAGGGAGTTAACCTCTACTCTGGGTGGACCTTTAGGGAGTTAACCTCTACTCTGCTGGGTGGACCTTTAGGGAGTTAACCTCTACTCTGCTGGGTGGACCTTTAGGGAGTTAACCTCTACTCTGCTGGGTGGACCTTTAGGGAGTTAACCTCTACTCTGGGTGGACCTTTAGGGAGTTAACCTCTACTCTGCTGGGTGGACCTTTATGGAGTTAACCTCTACTCTGCTGGGTGGACCTTTAGGGAGTTAACCTCTACTCTGGGTGGACCTTTAGGGAGTTAACCTCTACTCTGCTGGGTGGACCTTTAGGGAGTTAACCTCTACTCTGGGTGGACCTTTAGGGAGTTAACCTCTACTCTGCTGGGTGGACCTTTAGGGAGTTAACCTCTACTCTGGGTGGACCTTTAGGGAGTTAACCTCTACTCTGCTGGGTGGACCTTTAGGGAGTTAACCTCTACTCTGGGTGGACCTTTAGGGAGTTAACCTCTACTCTGGGTGGACCTTTAGGGAGTTAACCTCTACTCTGCTGGGTGGACCTTTAGGGAGTTAACCTCTACTCTGCTGGGTGGACCTTTAGGGAGTTAACCTCTACTCTGCTGGGTGGACCTTTAGGGAGTTAACCTCTACTCTGCTGGGTGGACCTTTAGGGAGTTAACCTCTACTCTGCTGGGTGGACCTTTAGGGAGTTAACCTCTACTCTGCTGGGTGGACCTTTAGGGAGTTAACCTCTACTCTGCTGGGTGGACCTTTAGGGAGTTAACCTCTACTCTGCTGGGTGGACCTTTAGGGAGTTAACCTCTACTCTGGGTGGACCTTTAGGGAGTTAACCTCTACTCTGCTGGGTGGACCTTTAGGGAGTTAACCTCTACTCTGGGTGGACCTTTAGGGAGTTAACCTCTACTCTGCTGGGTGGACCTTTAGGGAGTTAACCTCTACTCTGGGTGGACCTTTAGGGAGTTAACCTCTACTCTGGGTGGACCTTTAGGGAGTTAACCTCTACTCTGGGTGGACCTTTAGGGAGTTAACCTCTACTCTGGGTGGACCTTTAGGGAGTTAACCTCTACTCTGCTGGGTGGACCTTTAGGGAGTTAACCTCTACTCTGCTGGGTGGACCTTTAGGGAGTTAACCTCTACTCTGGGTGGACCTTTAGGGAGTTAACCTCTACTCTGCTGGGTGGACCTTTAGGGAGTTAACCTCTACTCTGGGTGGACCTTTAGGGAGTTAACCTCTACTCTGGGTGGACCTTTAGGGAGTTAACCTCTACTCTGGGTGGACCTTTAGGGAGTTAACCTCTACTCTGCTGGGTGGACCTTTAGGGAGTTAACCTCTACTCTGGGTGGACCTTTAGGGAGTTAACCTCTACTCTGGGTGGACCTTTAGGGAGTTAACCTCTACTCTGGGTGGACCTTTAGGGAGTTAACCTCTACTCTGGGTGGACCTTTAGGGAGTTAACCTCTACTCTGGGTGGACCTTTAGGGAGTTAACCTCTACTCTGGGTGGACCTTTAGGGAGTTAACCTCTACTCTGGGTGGACCTTTAGGGAGTTAACCTCTACTCTGGGTGGACCTTTAGGGAGTTAACCTCTACTCTGCTGGGTGGACCTTTAGGGAGTTAACCTCTACTCTGGGTGGACCTTTAGGGAGTTAACCTCTACTCTGGGTGGACCTTTAGGGAGTTAACCTCTACTCTGCTGGGTGGACCTTTAGGGAGTTAACCTCTACTCTGCTGGGTGGACCTTTAGGGAGTTAACCTCTACTCTGGGTGGACCTTTAGGGAGTTAACCTCTACTCTGGGTGGACCTTTAGGGAGTTAACCTCTACTCTGGGTGGACCTTTAGGGAGTTAACCTCTACTCTGCTGGGTGGACCTTTAGGGAGTTAACCTCCCTAAAGGTCCACCCAGAGCTCCACTCTGGGTGGACCTTTAGGGAGTTAACCTCCCTAAGACTGGAACGCCTTTTGGTGTTGGCATCATGTCATGCTTTAGCTATTGAAAAATAGCAGATCTACAAGCTCATAGCGCGCCACCGAGTGGCGCGCTATGAGCTTGTAGGTCTGCTATTTTTTGAAAAATCGACATAGCTTTTTGAGAAAACTGTCAGGATGTAGACAAGACGTTTTTTTTATAGAATCTGATCTCAGGTCAGAATGGGTTAAAGTCTCATTAGTCTCAGGATGACAGACGATCAGAGATCAGAGAATGTAACGATACCTCTGGGGACTTCCAATGCATAGCAGGGTTATTATTATTATTATTATTATAATGTAAGTTCTTACAGTTCAAGCATTATGTACTGTAGCCTGCTCTGTTCAATATCTCTTCTAAATGACCATTCAGGGACCAGCATCGCCCTCGCCCATTTTCAAATGCAAAGATATATATGGCCGGCCGCTGCATTGCCGGCATGCGAAGTCGAAAAAAGGTCCCTCGTCCAACTCTTAATACTGAAACACGAGACTGCACATCTGTATGTCAAATAAACCAGGGTCGGGTTATCTATAGGCCAAGGTACATGCGTAGCTGCACTGGGGCGCCTGGCAGGAGGACTGAAGACTGGTAGAATGCCTAGATATTTATCCTTTTCATATTTGTGCATCTTCAATACACACACACACACACACACACACACACACCCTCACACACACACACACACACACACACACACACACACACACACACACACACACACACACACACACACACACACACACACACACACACACACACACACACACACACACTGCACTCTGTCACCGGGCGGCGGTGACAGAGTCTTGAATGTGCAGAACGCAGCCCAGTATAGACGGGGCATAATTATGTCGACCCCGCCCCTGCACCACTTTCCCTCCCCCCCCCCTCCCCCCCTCCTGGTGCTGCTGGGGGCGGCGGCCATCTTGGATCCTGAGCACAGCGTAAACAATGGGAGCGGGGGGGGGGGGGGGCCGAGAGAATAGCCCTTATTGTTTTATAGGCCTATATACTTTTACGTGTGCTGCACACACACACTAATGGCGTTCTAAGGGCATGATACGTGCACATGGTGTGCATGTACACAAACACTGTGGAGGAGAATATTAATGGCATGTTAATGTCATTTGAAGGTCTCACCTCTGTGTGTGTTTTCAGTGACACAGATGGACAGAGCATATAGAGCTCTGTCGTTTCTCCAGCCTGTTTCTACCACAAGGCTTTTTTTTATATACACTATTAATGTATCAATTTACTGTGATTAACGAGTGCTCGTTATCAATTTACTGTCCCTGGATGGATGGTGGGGGGGGGGCAGTGTTAATGTTGAGCCATGTCTATGAATACTAATGAGGCATTTTAACTGTTTAATGTTCTCTCCAACCTTCGCCACGAAATGTGTTCATTTTATGCCACTAGTATGCAATAAAACGATGTACATGTGATGTGTGCACGCACGCACGCACGCACGCACGCACGCACGCACGCACGCACGCACGCACGCACGCACAGACACAATTATGTGACAAACTGACTACTGCCAATTAGACAGCACTGTCGTTACTGTCAACTTGAAGAGATCGACCATCTGGATCGTTTGACCTCGTACAATTTAGGCATTTAGCAGACACTCTTAATCCAGAGCGATTTACATTAAGCAAGAACCAAAAAGCATGGGAATACATCACATAAAAACATTTATCATGAAACATGCGTAAGCTAAGAAAGTAACAGTGGAATATCTATATAATGAAACTATATACTATACTATGCTATACATATGTACTATGGCGTGCTATGACTACATACAATGCAATTATAGTGCTGTCTACATAACATGCTATAAGTCTGTATCAGATGCTATCTAAGCCAACAGAAATGCTATCTAAGGGGGTAGGGTAAGTGCTATGGGCCATGATGGAGTCTGAAAAGGTGGGTTTTCAGGCTACGGCGGAAGATTGGGAGTGATGCTGCAGTTCTGACTGCAATGGGAAGTGCATTCCACAGTTTTGGAGCCAGAAGGGAGAAGAGTTTGGAACGTGTGGAGCGTTGTTGTCCCGGCGTTTTTAGTGAGGGTACTTCCAGCTTCCCTGCGTTGGCTGATCTGAGATATGACCATAGACTGTAAAAAATATGGACAAAGCGTTCCCCGGGTCTAACATGAACGTAAAATGAAGCCTGAAATCCCTTGCATTCTAATGCACTGTAAATCGCCATCTTTCAAGATCCGTTTTGGCCCAGCTGGCCATTGGCTGGCTCCCTTTTGGACCAGCTGGCCATTGGCTGGCCCAGACAACGAGGCGGGACTTCCCCCCTTCTTCTCCGTTGGTTTTTATTTTGACTCGAGTGGGTGGGGACTCCCGATCATAGACTGTAACAGTAGCCACGCCCCTCAGAACATACGCAACTTTATGGTCTTTTATTTTATAAATGGGACCATAATTTTCCAAAAAGAATATTATGACATTAGAAATGAGACTTTAAACTAGTGACTGGAAGCAGAAAGTATTCATGACCATGTTTATTAAGGTAATACAGTCTAGGTGAAGTTGGGCCCAAATACATGGGCCTCTATGGAGCTATGGGGCTTTTTGGGTCCAGTCCAGCGCCACAACAGGCCATTATATTGAACTACCGATTTCAAATGAGGCTTCACGAAATATCTGTCTGACTGCCCCCCTGGATATGACACAGTGAATATATGGCTAACAGCTGAAGCAGCACTTCAGACTAACAGGTCTGGTGGGTCAGACGTGCAAAAGCCACACTCTCACTTATCTAAATGGCAGGGACCACACTGCGTGAAAAGAGCAGTTACCGGGCAACTACTACATTTTTCCTGTAAACCTCAAGTTTAGCAGGCATATATACAGTAAGATACGGTAATATACAGGTCGCGACACGTTGTGAGCTTGTAGATCTGCTATTTTCAGCAAGTGTAAAATAAGTCATTATGACGGCAACAAGGCCCGCAAAAAAAAACATTTTAGTCGACTAAATCACCTGTAGATTTAGTCGACTAAAATCTTATGACATTTAGTCGACTAAAACTATAGACAAACACTAATGCATTCCAGGTGACTAAAATGTGACTAAGACTAAGTGAAAACTATTCAGAAGACTATGACTAAAACTAAAATAGAAATTTGCTGCCAAAAACAACAAGCATAGGTAAGTTCCAGGCTACTCCTCCACTATCTAGGCCAGGGAGGGAGGGGTGCCCTGCACACTTTTTTGACTTGAGAGCTCTACTTTCAAAATGACTATCTCAACAAGATCTACTACCCACCTAAAAACGTATTATACCATTGCTGAAAATAGTTTAAAACATGTACCTGAGGGGGCTTTGGAATATAACGGAGCTGGTGTTACATAATTATAGTCAAACTTGGAAAGAAGTGGAATACCGCTAGGTAGGGTTTTTTGTATTTAATCTGTAATGCTACCTTGTTGATATCAATCAATCAAGTCACTTCAGCGGTGGTAATTTTAACGTGCCGGTCCGGGGATACGAACTATAGCGACCTTCCAATATCAAGACCGCCCTCCGCAAACCGTTCGACCACCGCTGGTTCACAGTTCGGGGTCCGCGTCAATATGCCGACGGTCCATATTGGTCTGATCGACAACCTACCTCAAACCCTCACCCTAACCCTAACCTCCCCCGGGGCAGACACCTAAACCTAAACCTAACCCCAACCCTCTCCCGACCCCCAGCGCACCTCGGACCAATGCTCCTTCGGAGCAATGGTCCGTCGGATCATAGGGTGCTTCCCACTTCGAACCCTGTGAGTTAGTGGCAAAGTGCAGAGAGCAAGTCAACCTAAGGTAAAAAAAGGGGGCGTGACCCAAAATAAATTGCAATAGTATTCGTTCAAGGTATTGTATGATCCTTTAAGGTCAATAGAAGAAAGTGAGTGGCTATAGGCTATGCTAGACACCAAAACACACACACACACACACACACACATTAGATGATCTTAATTTGCATTCCATCCGCATTTACTTTTTAACCCATTTTGGGCGGAAACCCGTTTTGGTGTTGGCATCATGTTATGCTTTAGCTATTGAAAAATAGCGGATCTACAAGCTCGTATCGCGCCACCGAGTGGCGCGCTACAAGCTTGTAGGTCTGCTATTTTTGAAAAATCGAAGAACGACTGACATAGAAACATAGCTTTTACCAGAAAACTGTCAGGATGTAGAAGACATTTATAGAATCTGATCTCAGGTCAGAATGAAAACTGTCAGGATGTATAGAAGACACTTATAGAATCTGATCTCAGGTCAGAATGGGATGAATCATGGCACGCACACCTGCTGCCCAAATTATGTTTTAATGAGGTCTCCATTTTCTGTGTGGCTCATTATGTTCACTGTGAAACTATATGCATTCTATTAACCCATTCTGACCGGGCACCCATTTTGGTATAGCATCATGTCGTGCTTTAGCTATTGAAAAATAGCAGATCTACAAGCTCATATCGCGCCACCGAGTGGCGCGATATGAGCTTGTAGGTCTGCTATTTTTGAAAAATCGAAGAACGACTGACATTTTTAGAATCTGATCTCAGGTCAGAATGGGTTCATCAGACCAGTGTGTGTCCAGTGGAAACCTCGTATGAATCTGATCTCAGGTCAGAATGGGTTCATCAGACCAGTGTGTGTCCAGTGGAAACCTCGTATGAATCTGATCTCAGGTCAGAATGGGTTAAATATATTTCAGGAAATGCACGCATAGCCTACTGTACGTGCATGCGCTTATTTAGTGTCAGTGTTGTTTTTGGCATCAAATTTCAGTTTAGTTTTAGTCATAGTCTTTGGACTGAAACTTCATTTAGTTTTAGTCACATTTTAGTCACCTGGAATGTCTTAGTGTTAGTCTAGTTTTATCGACTAAATGTCATGAGATTTTAGTCGACTAAATCTACAGTTGATTTAGTCGACTAAAATGTATTTTGGCGGGTCTTGATGCCGTCGTAATGAGTGTTTTTACACTTGCTGAAAATAGCCGATCTACAAGCTCACAACGCGTCACGCTGCGACGCGTTGTGAGCTTGTAGATCGGCTATTTTTAGCATGCAACCAAGTGTAAAATGACTTATACTGGATCTCTTGCCCACTAGGTCCCTTCCTAACATTTTAGTCTAGTTTCTATTTGTCGACGAAATTGTCAGTATATTTGGTCTTAGTTTTAGTCATCGTAGCTTAGTTTTCATTTAGTTTCCATTTGTTTTTCCATTTGTTTTTGTCAATGAAAAAAGGTAGTCGACGAACAATTTTCGTCTTAGTTTTAGTCGACGAAAACAACACTGTTTAGTATGCAACACATTATTAAGACGTGTGTGTGTGTGTGTGTGTGTGTGTGTGTGTGTGTGTGTGTGTGTGTGTGTGTGTGTGTGTGTGTGTGTGTGTGTGTGTGTGTGTGTGTGGGGGGGGGGGGTGGTCGTTATGTTTTAATTTTAATGAGCAAAAATCTATGCTCTCCTAATTCTTAATTTGGAGCTCAATGACACATGCCCCCATTGACTTATTCAATCATGCACACACACCTGCTGCCCAAGTTATTACGTTCTACATTTTCACATGGGCGGCGGTGGCTCAGGGGTTAGAGTGGCTGAATGGCAACCGCAAGGTTGCCAGTTCGAACCCTGTGGGCTCCCCCAGAGTTAGTGTCAAAGTAGACTGGAACTCACCTATGCAGTGCTGGCCGAACGGTTTGCGGAGCGGTCTTGATATCGGAAGGTTGCTAGTTTGTATCCCCGGACCGGCACGTTAAAATTACCACCGCTGAAGTGCCCTTGAGCAAGGCATTTTGAACCCCTACCATGACATGTTCTATGAGCAGGGCCTGGCTGTAAACAAGTTCTTGAGCTTAGTCCACTTACCCTGGGTAAACATACACTGTAAATCCCTGGAACATGTGACACGTTTAACCTAAACACCATGTGTGTAATAATAAAATGCCAAATGTTTATTAATGGTCATAAAATACAGTAGAACACGAGTTCACTCAAACACCTCACGAGAACACCTAGTGTTCAAATTCTAAACACCTATAATATGACTGACTTTGATTGTAAAAACTAAACACGTTTATGTGTTTAAAAAGTGTTACAGGCGATTAAACATGTTCTTCTGTTTATAATCTAAACACTGTGACACGTTTAAAAAGTGTTACGGGCGATTAAACATGTTCTTCTGTTTATAATCTAAACACTGTGACACGTTTAAAAAGTGTTACAGGGATTAAACATGTTCTTCTGTTTATAATCTAAACAGCTGTGACACGTTTAAAAAGTGTTACAGGCGATTAAACATGTTCTTCTGTTTATAATCTAAACACTGTGACACGTTTAAAAAGTGTTACAGGCGATTAAACATGTTCTTCTGTTTATAATCTAAACACTGTGACACGTTTAAAAAGTGTTACGGGCGATTAAACATGTTCTTCTGTTTATAATCTAAACACTGTGACACGTTTAAAAAGTGTTACAAATATGTGTTTAAAACAGTTTATAACCTAAACGCTTGGGTTTAGTGTGTAGTACCGTTCCTTTCCTTTCCGCCGGGATAAACTAGACACAGCTGCAGGACATGAGACTAATTATTAGAGCGACAGGGAGAGAGAGGAGTGTGTGTGTGTGTGTGTGTGTGTGTGTGTGAGGGTGTGTGTGTGTGTGTGTGTATGAGGGTGTGTGTACTTGTTGTGCGTGTACTTTAACAAAGGTGCAGACAATCAGAAACAATCAGAGCGTGATTGACGTTTGCCCTCTATGCCGAATTGAAGTGGACTCGGTCGGCCCCAGACTTATTTTTTTCTCCCTGGAAATAAAAAGATCCAGGGTTTCCGAGGCTATAGTGTCAAAGTGTCCTTGAGCGAGACACTGAACCCCTGATTGCTCCTGATGTGCTGGTTGGTGCCTTGCATGGTTTCCTCTGCCATCGGTGTATGAATGAAATGCACAGTCTATGTAAAAGGCCTTTTACATAATTATAGATTGAGCTGTCGCTCCTGTTAAAGGTTGAATTACTGTGAGAGTCTTAATCACAGCAGGAATATTTTGCTTTATTTCAGCCCATGTTGAGTGAGGATAATGAGAGGACAGACAGGCAGACAGACAGACAGACAGACAGACAGACAGACAGACAGACAGACAGACAGACAGACAGACAGACAGACAGACAGACAGACAGACAGACAGACAGACAGACAGGCTATAGCGTCGGCAAGGTTGACTGTAATGTCCACAGACAGCTGATTGTTGTATATGGCGATGTCAATTTCATATACTGATGAGTGAGACAAACAACATCTATTTCATTATTCTATTGTGTATTTGATGACAATCTCTGTCTGACAGGAGCGGCTGAAGCCTGATATAATTTATTTCATCATTCATATTTACAATAATCACAATGTAAACCCAGACGCTATGTTCGGTGTGCAACGCCGTCACATAATGAACCATAAATAGGCATATAGTGCTGTCGTCCTTTCAGGATTTATTTTACAGAAACAACATGGCTATACTTACTTTAAAGGAGAATTCATTCTGACCTGAGATCAGATCCATACGAGGTTTCCACTGGACACACACTGGTCTGATGAACCCATTCTGACCTGAGATCAGATTCATACGAGGTTTCCACTGGACACACACTGGTCTGATTAACCCATTCTGACCTGAGATCAGATTCTAAAAATGTCAGTCGTTTTTCAAAAATAGCAGACCTACAAGCTCGTATCGCGTCACTCGGTGGCGCGATACGAGCTTGTAGGTCTGCTATTTTTCAATAGCTAAAGGATAACATAATGATAACACCAAAATGGGTTCCCGTTCAGGATGGGTTAAAGGAGAATTCCTTTAAAGTAACAGTGCACTGGCTATTCATTGGGCTGTGCATTGGCGATGCTTTGGCCATTCCCCCAAATATAAGCCCTCAACGGGGGTTGGGTTTTTGTGCTAATTGGCTTTGATTTCCATCGAAATAAGTAGTAAAGTAAGTGTGCCGCTCGGGATACTATTTACATTATGAAGAGGATATATGGTATAGTTTTAACAACTACAAATACCACCCATGGACCTCTTTGGTGGGGACGTAATGACTACAAATAACGTTATAAGAAAGCCTTTTAGTATGGAATTCTCCTTTAATGTCTGTGTGTAATTTATGGTATTAAGGCAGCCGCATGCAGCCAGTGTTTCCATGTGCATTTTCTTCCCACTTGAGCCCTCAAAATGTCTCTGCACGCCACTGCGTTTATGATCTATGCAGCATATTTTGTACTATAGCTGTCACGTATACTGTATATATACTCTTTCATAGTATGTGTCTTAATCCATGTTGTCTTGAGCTTCCAGATCTTTGGCTGTCGTCCTCCGCTAACTGTTGTAAGCGTTTTAATTAGGGATGCACCGATCCGATACTCGTATCGGAGATCGGCGCCGATCCAGGCAAAATTTCTAGATCGGGTATCGGTGGCAAATGGGCCGATCCATTATCCGATCCGATCCGATCCGATCCGATCCGATAATTATGTGTAATTACAGTATGAAAACAACTCTACCTCCTCTGTGACACAGCAGTGTAGTATTGACAGTATAACATGTGGAATGCAGCCAGGCTAGCCTGCGCAGTTCGCACACATTAACCTGGTCTAATTGTTGCACAGTTATTTAATAAATAATTCAGTGCATTTATATCTGTGTTTGTTACATTTTGTTTTACAAAGTTGGGAAAGTAATGTTTAAGTCAAGCCTTGATGTTGCCTTACACAAAATAATGATTCCAGACTCCACACAGTGAGGCATACAGCTTAATAGGTTATTACGTTTCTTTGTGGGGGGTATCGGATCGGTACTCTGTATCGGCAGATACTGGACCCCCATGTATCGAAATCGGTATCAAATGCCAAAAAGCCGGATCGGTGCATCCCTAGTTTTAATGCTCTTAATGTTTGTGTAAAGCACCTTAAACTGCCTTGTTTTTGGGAGATCTGCTTTGCCTCTCGTGGAGAACAGGCTGGGGACAGAAAGGGCTTTCTCCGTTTCCTACAGTGTGTCTGAGCACCATGGAGCCATGGTGCCCTTGGAACAACAACACAGCTTAACTCATTTTGACCTGAGAAAAGATTCCACAAAAATGTAACTTTTCTGGAAAAACCCCATGTTTCTGTGTCAGTGGTTCTTAAACATGTTCATGTCAAGGACCCCCAAAAATATATGTAATTATTCGGCAGCCGACCTCCATCGGAAAATATGTTGTTCCTCCAGGGACCCCCCCCCCCCCTCCCAAGAAGCAAAGATTTGAGTTAAAAACGCTCGCTCTGAAAGAATATATATTCAAAGATTTGCAACACATTTTCACGATTGTTTAAAAAAAATAGCAGACCTACAAGCTCGTAGCGCGGCACTCGGTGCCGCGCTATGAGCTTGTAGATCTGCTATTTTTCAACAGATAAAGCATAACGTAATGCTTTAACCTGCATTCTGAACGGGAACCCATTTTGGTGTCAGCATCATGTCATGCTTTAGCTATTGAAAAATAGCAGACCTACAAGCTCATAGCGCGCCACCGAGTGGCGCGCTATGAGCTTGTAGGTCTGCTATTTTTGAAAAAAATCGAAGAACGACTGACATTTTTTTAAATCTGATCTCAGGTCAGAATGGGTTCATCAGACCAGTGTGTGTCCAGTGGAAACCTCGTATGAATCTGATCTCAGGTCAGAATGGGTTAAAACAACCAACAGGCGTTCCCGTCCAGAATGGCTTAATCACCACTCGTGCCCGTGGAACCTTGCAGCTGTGCTGCATGCAGCTCCCAGGTGTGAACACACGACGACATGTGTGACACACGCACGCACACACACACACACACGCACACACACACACACACACGCACACACACACACAGACACACACACACACACACACACACACACACACGCACACACACACACACACACACACACACACACACACACACACACACGCACACACACACACAGACACACACACACACACACACACACACGCACACACACACACACACACGCACACACACACACAGACACACACACACACACACACACACACACACACGCACACACACACACAGACACACACACACACACACACACACACACACACACACACACACACACACACACACACACACAGACACACACACACACACACACACACACACACACACACGCACACACACACACACACACGCACACACGCACACACACACACACACACACACACACACACACACACACACACACAGACACACACACACACACACACACACACACACACACACACACACACACACACACACACACACACACACACACAGACACACGCACACGCACACGCACACACGCATGCGCGAGCGCACGTTTCTGTTGCTGTAAAATAATGAAAAGGCAGAGCGTTCCTTGCTGACGACGTCCTCAGAGAACAAGCCTTTTCCACTGCACTGAATCTGGCAACTAAAAAAAGTTTCACCCGAGGTTGGAATCAACTATAGGGGCCTCCAAAGTTATCGCTTTGCCATTCTGACCTGAGATCAGATTCTATTTTCAAAAATAGCAGACCTACAAGCTCGTAGCGCGCCACTCGGTGGTTGAGTGGTGCCCAACCACTCCTTTACGGAGCTATGTGTGTTGTCTGGGTGGCTGGGTGGGTGGCTGGGTGGGTGGGTGGCTGGCTGGCTGGCTGGCTGGCTGGCTGGATGGATGGCTGGCTGGGTGGGTGGCTGGGTGGCTCATGGGTGGCTGGCTGGCTGGCTGGCTGGCTGGCTGGCTGGCTGGCTGGCTGGCTGGCTGGCTGGCTGGCTGGCTGGCTGGATGGATGGCTGGCTGGGTGGGTGGCTGGGTGGCTCATGGGTGGCTGGCTGGCTGGCTGGCTGGCTGGCTGGCTGGCTGGCTGGCTGGCTGGTTGGCTGGCTGGCTGGCTGGATGGATGGATGGCTGGATGGATGGCTGGGTGCGTCTGAGCACGAAAACAGCATGGTTGTTTTTCACCACCTGTGCGCAACTTAACACACACACAAACACACACACACGCACATTTTTGTTTTTGTTTTTCTAATTTTTTATCCCACGATGTTGTAACCCAGTTTTTTTTTTCACCCAGTGCCAATTATCTAATGTAATCCTGGGCGCTACACTTCCTCTGCCAACCTGGGGGGGCAGCGGACTGACCTCATGCCTCCTTCTATGCATGAGGAGTCCAAGCTGCTTCTTTTCACCTGACAGAGGGGAATTTCCCCGGCCGGACGTAGCGCGTGGAAGGGACACGTTATTCCGACCAGTTCCTTTCCCCTCCCATCAGGCGCCCCACACACGCACATAATTAATTATATGATTACGGGTAGTACAGTACAGTACAGTACAGTACAGTACAGTACAGTACAGTACAGTACAGTACAGTACAGTACAGTACAGTACAGTACAGTACAGTACAGTACAGTACAGGCCCGGCACCCTGACTGCGTTCCTGTGGGTCTGGAACTTCCACCCCATCTTCACAACATTTTTTTAATATTTCAGAATCATGATCTTACAGTATGTGGTGCAACATCACATTTATTTGGAACAAGGACGATAGATAAATAACCTAGATATATGAATAATTGCTGCAGGCTCTGATGAATAAACAGTTGGTTTGGCCAACATTCATTAATATTAATCTGGGGGTCCTTGACATGAAAACATAATAAAAAACAAACATTAGGAAGCAAGCCCAAATAAGCAACTATACACAACAAGCCTATAAAGTTATTTATTATCAGCAAACATGGCAATACTGCTAAACAGAACCCTACAAACCCTCCCGCGCACTCAGATCAGCCAACGCAGGGAAGCTGGAAGTACCCTCACTAAAAACGCCGGGACAACAACGCTCCACACGTCCCAAACTCTTCTCCCTTCTGGCTCCAAAACTGTGGAATGCACTTCCCATTGCAGTCAGAACTGCAGCATCACTCCCAATCTTCCGCCGTAGTCTGAAAACCCACCTTTTCAGACTCCATCATGGCCCATAGCACTTACCCTATACCCCCTTAGATAGCATTTCTGTAGACTTAGATAGCATCTGATACAGACTTATAGCATGTTATGTAGACAGCACTATAATTGCATTGTATGTAGTCATAGCACGCCATAGTACATATGTATAGCATAGTAGTATATATGTATAGTTTATATGTATAGTTTCATTATATAGATATTCCACTGTTACGTTCTTAGCTTACACATGTTTCATGATAACTACTTTTTATATATGTGATGTATGCCATGCTTTTTGTTCTTGCTTAATGTAAGTCGCTCTGGATTAAGAGCGTCTGCTAAATGCCTACATTGTAAATTGTAACAGGACAAACCTTTATATTGTGCTCCCATGGTGGGGGTGGGCAGAAGTACAGTGAATAGGGGGAATGGAGAGGCATTCTGGGGTGTTTTTGAGCCCTCCTGTGTCCAGGTTTTGATGTATGTGCACACATTTTTGTCCTACACAAACATCATATTCCCATTGACACTGAATGGACAATTTTACGTCATAGTGTCAACACAAACATTGCTTAACACAAACATTGATATGTTGTGCATATATTAGGGCTGTCAAAGTTAACGCACTATTAACTAGTTAACTCACAATCCTTTTAACGGCACTATTCTTTTTAACGCACGATTAACGCACTGTGAAGTTTGACAGAATGGTTGAGAGACGCATGCATGTGAATGCAGGCAGTCAGTGAGCCCCGCCTCTCTCCCCCTCTCTCTCTCTCCCAGTGAGTCTACACAATTAGAAAACTTAGAAAACATGTTGTAACATGGCCTGTTATCTCTCGTAATGGTACCATTGGCCAACATCAATACAGTTCTTTAGTTTGGGTCTGGAAGGCTAAATGTCATCAAATGGTGGTTCCGTGGCTCAAATGCAGAATGAATAATGGGCCTTGATATGAAAAATCTTGAAAACCACTCATTTAAGGTATATTTAGAATGTATACAAAATATGCGATTAATCACAGTTAACTATGGACAATCATGCGATGAATCGAGTTAAATATTTTAATCGATTGACAGCCCTAGTATATATATATAGGAGGTGTTCAGCTCTCAGCTGATGAGAGCGCCTGTCAAGCTATTTAGTATATTTTGCAGTTTCCCTGCTTGAAAGGGATGGCACAGACCATAAGACCATATGGAGATTTGAACTGGGTTTCACTCATACAATGGCCACACAGTTTCCTTCTTTTTACTCTTCTGTACTTTGTAGTTGAGTATACAGTTGTACAGGCATTGTGTAAGCAAGCGGTAAGTCAGTAAGTCAGGTGAAAAACCTTAAAGGGAAAAAAAAAAAAAGTTATGTAAGTATAATGCACATTAAATCAATACACATACTTTGCATATGTTTTAACCCATTCTGAATGGGAACCCATTTTGCTGTTATAGCATCATGTTATGATTTAGCTATTGAAAAATAGCAGACCTACAAGCTCATATCGCGCCACCGAGTGGCGCGATACAATATTGTAGGTCTGCTATTTTTTGAAAAATCGAAGAACGACTGACATTTTTTTTAATCTGATCTCAGGTCAGAATGGGTTCATCAGACCAGTGTGTGTGTGTGTGTCCAGTGGGAAACCTCGTATGAATCTGATCTCAGGTCAGAATGGGTTAAACACCTGTATCGCACAGGCTTGATGTCACTCAATGTCCCACACTCTACATGTTCCCCCTGAATCACTCAATGTCCCACACTCTACATGTTCCCCCTGAATCACTCAATGTCCCACACTCTACATGTTCCCCGGGAATCAAAGAGTGAATATTCAAATGGAACAGATTGCATGAAAGTATTATAACGTGTTTGTAGATCACAGTGACTGAAGCGTTTGCCACATTTATTAACCCATTCTGACCTGAGATCAGATTCATACGAGGTTTCCACTGGACACACACTGGTCTGATTAACCATTTAGCTATGTTGGAAAATAGCAGATCTTACAAACTCACATAGCGTGGCAGAGCTTGTAGATCTGCAATCCTTTGAGAAATTGTGAAAATGTGGCGCAAATCTTTGAATATGTATTATTTTAGACGTTTTTAACTCAAACCTTTGCTTCTGAGAGGTTCCTGGAACGACATATTTTCAGATGGGGGGGTCGGTAGGCCAATTATACATATATTTTTTGGGGGTCCTTGACATGAAATATTGAGCGACACTGATACAGAAACATGAGGTATTTCAGAAAACTGTCATGTTGGCCTAAATGGGTTAAAATGACATCACATTGCAAAACATATTCCCTCTCATCAATGTGTTGTTTTCCGGTAGGTAGAAGTCGACTGGTGTCAGCGCCAACAGATGCCATGCTTCAAAGCTCACCAGAACCTGAGCCATCAGCACCGGGCCTCCTGCTGTGAGCCCAGAGCCCGAGCCATCAGAACCGGGCCTCCTGCTGTGAGCCCTGATGCCATGGACGTTCATCTGAACAGCTACCCTAATGAATCCCATACCACTGATTTCTTTTTAATATATTCTTTATCCCACGATTTTGTAACCCATCTTTCACCCCTGTGTCAATCATCTAATGTGATCCTGGGCTCCACACACCCTCCACCAACCTAGTCCCCATATATGGGGGACAAGGGGAGACCAACCTAGTCCCCATATATGGGGGACAAGGGGAGACCAACCTAGTCCCCATATATGGGGGACAAGGGGAGACCAACCTAGTCCCCATATATGGGGGACAAGGGGAGACCAACCTAGTCCCCATATATGGGGGACAAGGGGAGACCAACCTAGTCCCCATATATGGGGGACAAGGGGAGAGCAACGGACTTGAACTCATGCTTCCTTCATGCCTGAGTGTCCAAGTTGCTCCTTTACACCTGACAGGGGGGAGTTTCCCTGGTTGGACGTAGTGCGTGGAAGGAGCACGTTATTCCAACCAGTTCCTTTTCCCTCCATCAGGCGCCCCGGCTGGCCAGGGGGAGGCAGTTTAGAGACCAGTTCCTTTCCCCTCCATCAGGCGCCCCGGCTGGCCAGGGGGAGGCAGTATAGAGACCAGTTCCTTTCCCCTCCATCAGGCGCCCCGGCTGGCCAGGGGGAGGCAGTTTAGAGACCAGTTCCTTTCCCCTCCATCAGGCGCCCCGGCTGGCCAGGGGGAGGCAGTATAGAGACCAGTTCCTTTCCCCTCCATCAGGCGCCCCGGCTGGCCAGGGGGAGGCAGTATAGAGACCAGTTCCTTTCCCCTCCATCAGGCGCCCCGGCTGGCCAGGGGGAGGCAGTATAGAGACCAGTTCCTTTCCCCTTCCATCAGGCGCCCCGGCTGGCCAGGGGGAGGCAGTATAGAGACCAGTTCCTTTCCCCTCCATCAGGCGCCCCGGCTGGCCAGGGGGAGGCAGTTTAGAGACCAGGATTGCGGCATGTCTTTTGTCTTTCTGATGGTTCATCTGTCACTTTTTTCCCCCAATACAAACAAAGAAAGGGCAACCCTTTAAAGCTTGTAAATATCTAAGACCCAAAACACTTCACCTGTACATAAATAAAGAGTGTCTTAAAGTATGGCACATATAGTGGAGTTGTGGACAGAGGAATAGAAAATGAAACTCATCCGCTACGACTCCCAGGTCCCAAAGAACACACACTAACAGATATAATACTCCAGTCAGTGAGAGTGCAGAAGTGCAGATGGCAATGCCAGACATTTCTAATCATGTTGGCCTGTTTCCATGCAGTGGGGCTTTTATGGGCTTCCATGGTTGACAGTCCAATAGCAGGCTTTTCCTTATCCCATTCTGGGCGGTGAACCCATTTTGGTGTTATAGCATCATGTCGTGCTTTAGCTATTGAAAAACAGCAGATCTACAAGCTCATAGCGCGCCACCGAGTGGCGCGCTACGAGCTTGTAGGTCTGCTTTTTTTTTCGAAAAATCGAAGAACGACTGACATTTTTTTAGAATCTGATCTCAGGTCAGAATGGGTTCATCAGACCAGTGTGTGTGTCCAGTGGAAACCTCGTATGAATCTGATCTCAGGTCAGAATGGGTTATTGACAAACGGCTGAACGGGGTCTCAGGGGATGCTGGGGATGACTTTGGTTCTGGGCCACGCCAGGTTTCAAATGTTTGAAAAGGGGCTTTTGCTTGATCCCTACAATGCTCCATTCATTAACCCATTCTGACCTGAGATCAGATTCATACGAGGTTTCCACTGGACACACACTGGTCTGATTAACCCATTCTGACCTGAGATCAGATTCTAAAAAATGTCAGTCGTTCTTTGATTTTTCAAAAATATTTTTAAATAGCTAAAGCATAACGTAATGCTAACACCAAAAAGGGTTCCCGCCTAAAATGGGTTAAATATACAGGGCCTGTGAACTGAATTGTCGTGTATACAAGTTCATTTTCTTCTGTAATATAATTCAAAAAGTGAAACTTTCATATATTCTAGATTCATTGCACATACAGGGAAATATTCCTGTTTTCGTTTTAATCTTGATTTTTTTTTATGGCATACAGCTCATGAAAATCTCAAAATATTAGACTATTATAGACATAGCAAAGTGACACAACTCTCTCTGTCCCCCCTCTAGCTCTCGCTCTCCCATCTCCCTCCCCCATCTCTCTCTCTCCCCTTTCTTTCTCTCTCTCTCCCACTAGCCTGGGCACTATTTCATTTTTCACTATTTCATTTTGCAATTTTGCAATTTTTCAAAAAAAAAATTGCAATTTTTTTTTTTTGCAACTTTGCAACTTTGCAAATTTCTTTTTTGCAACTTTGCAACTTTGCAATTCACCCTTTGTCAGCCTTCCCAGCTCAGCCAGGGCAAAGTGACACAACTTTGCAATTCACCCTTTGCAATTTTGTAATTTTGCAAATTCTTTGCAAATGTTTGCAAATTTATTTTTTGCAAATTTATTTTTTGTGATGATTATTTTTACTGAGTTTAAAATAAGAACTGAATGAACAGAATCAATACGAAGCAACTGAAGAACATGTTATTTTAAAGGTAGTGAATGGAGAGAGAGGATTTTTGTCCAACCACAAAACAGCAACCAATTGGGTGCGAAGATTAGATAAGATTAGATAAATTCAGATTAGATTAGATGTGAGGCCACGCAGGAGACATTAGTCTAAAGTCAGTAATACTAATACAGACAGTTCCGCTCTTATTTTGATTGATTGAAGTATTTAATAGTTCTCACATGCGGTTAAAGGACAACTTTAGTTTTTGTCAACCAAGGTTCATGTTTTAGGTTGTTATTAGAGAAAGTAAAAGGTGAGTGTTCTTTTTTCTTCATTTGCTGCTTTCTTTGGTTTTAGGGATTTTAGCGGTTTCTGACAGGGGGGCGGGGGCATTCGAGCATGGGGCTAAATATGTATTTCTTTACAAAATATTATGGCGATTTATTATTTTATTATTTACTATAGTCCTAATAAACCCCAAGAAATCTGGACACGGAAGATCACAGGATCTACTGAATGTGAAGGTAGCCTACACGGGGTGGAAGCCACACTGTGTGTCATAGGCTCAATGTCAGTTTGACACATTCAGTAGATCCTGTGATCTTTTGTGGCCAAATGTAATTTCTTGGAGTTTAGTAGGACTAGAGTAAATAATAAAAAAATAAATCACTATAAAATGTTGTAAAGAAATACATATTTAGCCCCATGCTCGAATGCCCCTGCCCCCCTGTCAAAAACCGCTAAAATCCCTAAAACAAAAGAAAGCAGCAAATGAGAAAGAATTAACACTCACCTTTTAGTTTCTCTAATAACAACCTAAAACATGAACCTTGGTTGAAAAAAACTAAAGTTGTCCTTTAAGCTTGCTTGTGGATCCTGATGGCTGCTAGAACAACGGACCGTCCACGGTGCACAGCAGAAGTAACAGAACATCGTCTTTACTGTATCATTGTGTACGAAGATCCACATTCATAAGGCAACCAATTAAGCATCCTGTATCATAACCGCACTAGATGGTCCTGCATATACTGTACATATCTGTAACATGGTGGTACGGTATGTTTGTAACAAGCCAAACTGCGAGTTTATGATGATTTTAGTTGTGGAGAGACACATGGATGCATTTAGTAACAAAAAAACATGGCATGGATGCACCTGGGACGTATCCTCAGTGATGTATCCTGAGGTCATCACCTGGGACGTATCCTCAGTGATGTATCCTGAGGTCATCACCTGGGACGTATCCTCAGTGATGTATCCTGAGGTCATCGGTTTCACCTGGGACGTATCCTCAGTGATGTATCCTGAGGTCATCACCTGGGACGTATCCTCAGTGATGTATCCTGAGGTCATCACCTGGGACGTATCCTCAGTGATGTATCCTGAGGTCATCACCTGGGACGTATCCTCAGTGATGTATCCTGAGGTCATCACCTGGGACGTATCCTCAGTGATGTATCCTGAGGTCATCGGTTTCACCTGGGACGTATCCTCAGTGATGTATCCTGAGGTCATCACCTGGGACGTATCCTCAGTGATGTATCCTGAGGTCATCACCTGGGACGTATCCTCAGTGATGTATCCTGAGGTCATCGGTTTCACCTGGGACGTATCCTCAGTGATGTATCCTGAGGTCAACAGGGTTTCACCTGGGACGTATCCTCAGTGATGTATCCTGAGGTCATCGGTTTCACCTGGGACGTATCCTCAGTGATGTATCCTGAGGTCATCACCTGGGACGTATCCTCAGTGATGTATCCTGAGGTCATCACCTGGGACGTATCCTCAGTGATGTATCCTGAGGTCAACGGGGTTTCGGGTCTTCCAACATCATACCCCTCACTCAGGCGACCCAGCCGGGAGTGATCAAGTCCCGACTTACGTCCCAGTAGCTACCCTCAATCAGTCCCATTAGGGAAAGACCAGGGGCACACAATCCGTTGGAACTACTCCAGAACCACTCTGCCAGGGCTGGGAGGTACACTTCTGGCGCATATAGGAGGGACTATAGGCTCTGTGGGTTGTCTCCTGGCCGGGCCCCTCCTACGTGAGGTCCTGTGCGTTGCACCAGAGTCCCAGCACCATAGACCGTTCATTCAGGAGTGGTGGGCAATGGTTCCGCCTGGCTTGACGTGCCAATATGGCAGAGCCACATAACAGCAGCAGCCGATGCGGTGTCGTACTGTACGTGTACAGTGCATCATGTGCCCACTGGATGAGGATCTTGTGCCATCAACATGTTCTGTATAGCCATGCCATAACTAACTGTACACAGCAGTAGACCTTATACTGTACATCTGGGACCTGACATATAGCCACAGTTCTCCAAAGTGCAGTCTATATAGGCTACAGTATAGCCTTCTGCCAGTTCGGTAATAATAATGCTGCATTTGAGTTTTCAACTCATTGGCATCAGAAGTGTAATTAGAATGTAATGCTCGCTGTTTGTGAACGCCCTGGCACCAGTAAAACGCACAACACATGTATAATGCATAATTGTAATTAGGTTCTGTGCAAATTGTGTAATGATATTTTGATCCATTCTCTCCAAGCTCCAATAACCCACACTTTCACTCTGCTGTCCCTGTTTTGGGCATGTCATTATTATACAGGCTTCCAACATCACTATATTATGCCACAGATTGTGAGTTCTCTCCCCTCCTCTCCTCTCCTCTCCTCTCCCCTCCTCCTCTCCTCTCCTCTCCTCTCCTCTCCTCTCCTCTCCTCTCCTCTCCTCTCCTCTCCTCTCCTCTCCTCTCCTCTCCTCTCCTCTCCTCTCCTCTCCTCTCCTCTCCTCTCCTCTCCTCTCCTCTCCTCTCCTCTCCTCTCCTCTCCTCTCCTCTCCTCTCCTCTCCTCTCCTCTCCTCTCCTCTCCTCTCCTCTCCTCTCCCCTCCCCTCCCCTCCCCTCCCCTCCTCTCCCCTCCCCTCCCCTCCTCTCCTCCCCTCCCCTCCCCTCCCCTCTCCTCTCCTCTCCTCTCCTCTCCTCTCCTCTCATAACGCCTGAGGTGAAGTTATATTGGTATTTGACATGCAACAAAGAACAATGCGTATACATACAGCATGCATGCGTGTGTTTGTGTGCACGCGTGGGCTCAGTGCAACAACACACGTGTGTGTGTGTGTGTGTGTGTGTGTGTGTGTGTGTGTGTGTGTGTGTGTGTGTGTGTGTGCGTGTGTGTGTATCAACACACGTGTGTGTGTGTGTGTGTGTGTGTGGGTGTGCGTGTGTGTGCGTGCGCGCGGGAGAGAGAGTGCATGTGCCTATCTTAGCGTTGTACATCACAGTGCCTCTCGGCTGCATTGGAAATGTTTTATTCATCTTTACACGTGTGTGTGTGTGTGTGTGTGTGTGTGTGTGTGTGTGTGTGTGTGTGTGTGTGTGTGTGTGTGTGTGTGTGTGTGTCAACACGTGTGTTTGTGTGTATGCGTGTGCGTGTGCACGTGCATTCTTTCACAATACAGTATTTATTTTAGCCTTGAAGACTCTGCATGTGTTATACAGTAGCCTATATGCAGACAGATGGCTGGTCATTATTGATCTTTTATATTTAGCATTTGTATTCTAGCATTTTATATTGTTTATGTTTATAGTGTGGACATTCTGCTGTTACAGTAGATACAGTAAAGGTTATTTGTACTGTAACTGTATGATCCTAGACGACTGTTTCTTGTGTTGTTCTTGTGCTCAGTGTAAATCGTTCTGGATTAAGAGCGCCTACATTTAAAATGTCAAGTGACAAATTATAGTCATTGCTCATGGCTACGAGTGTTGGTAATTGATGGTTGATGCTCAACACATGTTTGTGTGCACGCACGCACGCACGCACGCACGCACGCACGCACAGACAATATTTATTGTAATATCAGACATTTTGATTTTGTCTACCCAAGTAACCCATGCAATTCACTTTTATGAAATGCATTTAATTATGAATGACATTCCCTAGTTAAATTCAAAAGAGGACTACTTTAACCCATGCACTTACATGACTCCATGTGCTATTATAGTAGCTATTGCTGGTAATAAATGCTCTTGGTTGTATTATTGTGTATTGGGACATCTGTGATGATGTTTTCGTCTGCATTGCTATAGTCTGCTAGTTGTACCTGGTAATATACAGTATACCTATAATCCCAGTTTCCCTCAGAATATATATTGTCCATTTATATGCTTGGAACGCCCTACCAACAGTCATTAAGACATGTGAATCCCTTGACTCCTTCAAAACCGCTCTCAAAGGGCACCTATACGGACGGCTGCAATTCGAAACTGGCCTCTGTAAAATCTGAACCCCCCCCCCCCCCTCACTGTATATGTAGGGGCGGCGGTGGCTCAGGGGTAGAGTGCCTGGATGGTAACCGTAAGGTTGCCAGTTCGAACCCGGGCTCCCCCAGAGTTACTGTCGAAGTGTCCTTGAGCAAGACACTGAACCCCTGATTGCTCCCGATGTGCTGGTTGGTGCCTTGCATGGTTTCCGCTGCCATCGGTGTGTGAATGTGTGTGTGAATGGGTGTGTGAATGGGTGAATGTAATGCACAGTCTGTAAAGCGACTTGGATAAAGGCGCTATATAAATGCACCATTTACCATTTATGTTTATTTTACCTTTTTGCCTCCTTTATGATGAATTCCTGTTCTGTTCTTTGGCTAGACGTGTCTATTTGTACACGTCTCTAAATGTTTTGATGAATTGAACATGGTGGACCCTGTTGTTAACAAGTATATAAATGCTTTAGTTTATTGGGTCGTCCACTCACAGTTAACAGTCTTTGTATTGAGTTTGTGCTTGAAATGTACTGTAATTCTGCAAACTGTTAATACATATTTCAATCAATCAATCAATCAAAGCTCATAGGAATCATGTATTTGTTTGATTCTGTAATTGTTAGCAGACTGCTAAATGTGTGTTTTTCTCTGTAGGACATTTAATTTCAAGGATGGTATCGGCTTCTCTAATACCATCAAGGCTGGCACCACGCCAGTTTCCCTCCTCGTGCACAATGAGATACTGTACTGTACTGTACTGTACTCCCCACCGTTAGTCCTGTGGTCTCCTCAAAACGCTTTCTTGCCAAAGGCTCTGATGTTTTGGCCTCGCCTAGAGGCAGCGTTATACCAGCAACGGCGCATATTTAAGCCATTCTAAAAATGTCTTCTATACATCTTGACAGTTTTCCATAAAATCTATGTTTCTGTCAGTCGTTCTTCGATTTTTCCAAAAATAGCAGACCTACAAGCTCGTAGCGCGCCACTCGGTGGCGCGCTACGAGCTTGTAGATCAGGAATGGACCCCAGGGTGCCAGGCCGGTTCCGGCGAGCCGCCCCCCCGCGTCCGAAATGGTTGAGAAATGACAGAGTTATACCATGTGGGGGTCCCTCTACTGTATACCCTCTACTGTACTGTACTGTACTGTACTGGCACACCCAAAATCACCATATATACAATTAATATATGTGTGTGTTAGGTTGCGCACAGGTGGTGAAAAACAACCATGCTGTTTTCGTGCTCAGACCCAGCCACACACCCACCCACACACACACACACATAGCTCCGTAAGGGAGTGGTAGCACCACTCAAAAATACCATTACCAAAGTTTTACATTTTGTGTTGAGTACATTGCTCATGGACCAGCTCAGTGGCCTTGTTGTTAGTGTGTCTGCCCTGAGACTGGGAGGTCGGGGTTCGATCCCCGGCCGGGTCATACCAAAGACACTAAAAATGGGACCCAGAGCCTCCCTGCTTGACACGGCACTCAGCATCAAGGGTTGCTGCCAAAAACAACACTGGTTGTGCTAAACACGTATGCTAAATGGAACCAGGTGTGTTGGCATGACGACCATGCAGCCACCTCAGGGGGCCGTGGCATGGAGACCATGCAGCCACCTCAGGGGGCCGTGTGGCATGGAGACCATGCAGCCACCTCAGGGGGCCGTGGCATGACGACCATGCAGCCACCTCAGGGGGCCGTGGCATGGAGACCATGCAGCCACCTCAGGGGGCCGTGGCATGGAGACCATGCAGCCACCTCAGGGGGCCGTGGCATGGAGACCATGCAGCCACCTCAGGGGGCCGTGTGGCATGACGACCATGCAGCCACCTCAGGGGGCCGTGTGGCATGGAGACCATGCAGCCACCTCAGGGGGCCGTGTGGCATGACGACCATGCAGCCACCTCAGGGGGCCGTGTGGCATGACGACCATGCAGCCACCTCAGGGGGCCGTGTGGCATGGAGACCATGCAGCCACCTCAGGGGGCCGTGTGGCATGGAGACCATGCAGCCACCTCAGGGGGCCGTGGCATGGAGACCATGCAGCCACCTCAGGGGGCCGTGGCATGACGACCATGCAGCCACCTCAGGGGGCCGTGGCATGACGACCATGCAGCCACCTCAGGGGGCCGTGGCATGGAGACCATGCAGCCACCTCAGGGGGCCGTGGCATGACGACATGCAGCCACCTCAGGGGCCGTGGCATGGAGACCATGCAGCCACCTCAGGGGGCCGTGGCATGACGACATGCAGCCACCTCAGGGGGCCGTGGCATGACGACATGCAGCCACCTCAGGGGGCCGTGGCATGGAGACCATGCAGCCACCTCAGGGGGCCGTGTGGCATGGAGACCATGCAGCCACCTCAGGGGGCCGTGGCATGACGACATGCAGCCACCTCAGGGGGCCGTGGCATGACGACATGCAGCCACCTCAGGGGGCCGTGGCATGGAGACCATGCAGCCACCTCAGGGGGCCGTGGCATGGAGACCATGCAGCCACCTCAGGGGGCCGTGGCATGGAGACCATGCAGCCACCTCAGGGGGCCGTGGCATGACGACCATGCAGCCACCTCAGGGGGCCGTGGCATGGAGACCATGCAGCCACCTCAGGGGGCCGTGGCATGGAGACCATGCAGCCACCTCAGGGGGCCGTGGCATGGAGACCATGCAGCCACCTCAGGGGGCCGTGGCATGGAGACCATGCAGCCACCTCAGGGGGCCGTGGCATGACGACCATGCAGCCACCTCAGGGGGCCGTGGCATGGAGACCATGCAGCCACCTCAGGGGGCCGTGTGGCATGACGACCATGCAGCCACCTCAGGGGGCCGTGGCATGACGACGATGCAGCCACCTCAGGGGGCCGTGGCATGACGACCATGCAGCCACCTCAGGGGGCCGTGGCATGGAGACCATGCAGCCACCTCAGGGGGCCGTGGCATGGAGACCATGCAGCCACCTCAGGGGGCCGTGGCATGGAGACCATGCAGCCACCTCAGGGGGCCGTGGCATGGAGACCATGCAGCCACCTCAGGGGGCCGTGTGGCATGACGACCATGCAGCCACCTCAGGGGGCCGTGGCATGACGACCATGCAGCCACCTCAGGGGGCCGTGTGGCATGACGACCATGCAGCCACCTCAGGGGGCCGTGGCATGGAGACCATGCAGCCACCTCAGGGGGCCGTGGCATGGAGACCATGCAGCCACCTCAGGGGGCCGTGGCATGACGACCATGCAGCCACCTCAGGGGGCCGTGTGGCATGGAGACCATGCAGCCACCTCAGGGGGCCGTGTGGCATGACGACCATGCAGCCACCTCAGGGGGCCGTGGCATGGAGACCATGCAGTCACCTCAGGGGGCCGTGTGGCATGGAGACCATGCAGCCACCTCAGGGGGCCGTGGCATGGAGACCATGCAGCCACCTCAGGGGGCCGTGGCATGACGACCATGCAGCCACCTCAGGGGGCCGTGGCATGACGACCATGCAGCCACCTCAGGGGGCCGTGGCATGACGACCATGCAGCCACCTCAGGGGGCCGTGTGGCATGGAGACCATGCAGCCACCTCAGGGGGCCGTGGCATGGAGACCATGCAGCCACCTCAGGGGGCCGTGGCATGGAGACCATGCAGCCACCTCAGGGGGCCGTGGCATGGAGACCATGCAGCCACCTCAGGGGGCCGTGGCATGACGACCATGCAGCCACCTCAGGGGGCCGTGGCATGACGACCATGCAGCCACCTCAGGGGGCCGTGTGGCATGACGACCATGCAGCCACCTCAGGGGGCCGTGGCATGGAGACCATGCAGCCACCTCAGGGGGCCGTGGCATGGAGACCATGCAGCCACCTCAGGGGGCCGTGGCATGACGACCATGCAGCCACCTCAGGGGGCCGTGGCATGACGACCATGCAGCCACCTCAGGGGGCCGTGGCATGGAGACCATGCAGCCACCTCAGGGGGCCGTGTGGCATGGAGACCATGCAGCCACCTCAGGGGGCCGTGGCATGGAGACCATGCAGCCACCTCAGGGGGCCGTGTGGCATGGAGACCATGCAGCCACCTCAGGGGGCCGTGGCATGGAGACCATGCAGCCACCTCAGGGGGCCGTGGCATGGAGACCATGCAGCCACCTCAGGGGGCCGTGGCATGGAGACCATGCAGCCACCTCAGGGGGCCGTGGCATGGAGACCATGCAGCCACCTCAGGGGGCCGTGGCATGGAGACCATGCAGCCACCTCAGGGGGCCGTGTGGCATGACGACCATGCAGCCACCTCAGGGGGCCGTGGCATGACGACCATGCAGCCACCTCAGGGGGCCGTGGCATGACGACCATGCAGCCACCTCAGGGGGCCGTGGCATGGAGACCATGCAGCCACCTCAGGGGGCCGTGTGGCATGGAGACCATGCAGCCACCTCAGGGGGCCGTGGCATGGAGACCATGCAGCCACCTCAGGGGGCCGTGGCATGGAGACCATGCAGCCACCTCAGGGGGCCGTGGCATGGAGACCATGCAGCCACCTCAGGGGGCCGTGGCATGGAGACCATGCAGCCACCTCAGGGGGCCGTGTGGCATGACGACATGCAGCCACCTCAGGGGGCCGTGGCATGGAGACCATGCAGCCACCTCAGGGGGCCGTGGCATGGAGACCATGCAGCCACCTCAGGGGGCCGTGGCATGGAGACCATGCAGCCACCTCAGGGGGCCGTGTGGCATGGAGACCATGCAGCCACCTCAGGGGGCCGTGTGGCATGGAGACCATGCAGCCACCTCAGGGGGCCGTGGCATGGAGACCATGCAGCCACCTCAGGGGGCCGTGTGGCATGGAGACCATGCAGCCACCTCAGGGGGCCGTGTGGCATGGAGACCATGCAGCCACCTCAGGGGGCCGTGGCATGGAGACCATGCAGCCACCTCAGGGGGCCGTGGCATGGAGACCATGCAGCCACCTCAGGGGGCCGTGGCATGGAGACCATGCAGCCACCTCAGGGGGCCGTGGCATGGAGACCATGCAGCCACCTCAGGGGGCCGTGGCATGGAGACCATGCAGCCACCTCAGGGGGCCGTGGCATGGAGACCATGCAGCCACCTCAGGGGGCCGTGTGGCATGGAGACCATGCAGCCACCTCAGGGGGCCGTGGCATGACGACCATGCAGCCACCTCAGGGGGCCGTGGCATGACGACCATGCAGCCACCTCAGGGGGCCGTGGCATGGAGACCATGCAGCCACCTCAGGGGGCCGTGGCATGACGACCATGCAGCCACCTCAGGGGGCCGTGGCATGGAGACCATGCAGCCACCTCAGGGGGCCGTGGCATGGAGACCATGCAGCCACCTCAGGGGGCCGTGGCATGGAGACCATGCAGCCACCTCAGGGGGCCGTGTGGCATGACGACCATGCAGCCACCTCAGGGGGCCGTGGCATGACGACCATGCAGCCACCTCAGGGGGCCGTGGCATGACGACCATGCAGCCACCTCAGGGGGCCGTGTGGCATGGAGACCATGCAGCCACCTCAGGGGGCCGTGGCATGACGACCATGCAGCCACCTCAGGGGGCCGTGGCATGACGACATGCAGCCACCTCAGGGGGCCGTGGCATGGAGACCATGCAGCCACCTCAGGGGGCCGTGGCATGACGACATGCAGCCACCTCAGGGGGCCGTGGCATGGAGACCATGCAGCCACCTCAGGGGGCCGTGGCATGGAGACCATGCAGCCACCTCAGGGGGCCGTGGCATGGCGTGTTTAATGACGTGTGCATCCGTCTCAAAGGCCGTACGTGCGAGGTTCCTCATGGCCCTGGCTCTGGTTGGCCCTCTTGATGTTCTCAATCAGGCTGTATCACACAGGTGGATTTGTCCCAGGCACAAAGTGTAACCCAGGTTTATAATAATTGTATGTCTGTATTTGTATCTGTTTGTATGCATCAGTATGCATGCATTTGTATGGTCACACGTACCATCTGCATCAGTTCACAGCAGTGTTGTTTTTGGCAGCAAATTTCTATTTTAGTTTTAGTCGTTTAGTCTCTTGAATAGTTTTCACTTAGTTTTAGTCACATTTTAGTCGCCTGGAATTGTTCTAGTGTTTAGTCTAGATTTAGTCGACTAAATGTCATACGATTTTAGTCGACTAAATCTACAGTTGATTTAGTCGACTAAAATGTGTTTTGACAGGCCTTGATGTCGTTGTAATGACATAGTTTACACTTTGGTTGCATGCTGAAAATAGCAGATCTACAATCTCACAACGGGTCGCGCGGCGACGCGTTGTGAGATTGTATATCTGCTATTTTCAGCATGCAACCCAGCATAAAACTGGATCTCTTGTCCACTAGTCCCTTACTAACATTTTAGTCCAGTTTTTATTTGTTGACGAAATTGTCAGTATATTTAGTCTAATCATAGATTCGTTTTAATTTAGTTTCCATTTAGTTTTAGTCAGTGAAAATAGGTAGTCAACGAACATTTTTCGTCTTAGTTTTAGTCGACGAAAACAACACTGGTTCACAGATTATCACACCACTCAGTCAGTCAGTCAGTCAGTCAGTCAGTCAGTCAGTCAGTCAGTCAGTCAGTCAGTCAGTCAGTCAGTCAGTCAGTCAGTCAGTCAGTCAGTCAGTCAGTCAGTCAGTCAGTCAGTCAGTCAGTGTGTCAGTCAGTCAGTCAGTCAGTCAGTCAGTCAGTCAGTCAGTCAGTCAGTCAGTCAGTCAGTCAGTCAGTCAGTCAGTGTGTCAGTCAGTCAGTCAGTCAGTCAGTCAGTCAGTCAGTCAGTCAGTCAGTCAGTCAGTCAGTCAGTCAGTCAGTCAGTCAGTCAGTCAGTCAGTCAGTGTGTCAGTCAGTCAGTCAGTCAGTCAGTCAGTCAGTCAGTCAGTCAGTCAGTCAGTCAGTCAGTCAGTCAGTCAGTGTGTCAGTCAGTCAGTCAGTCAGTCAGTCAGTCAGTCAGTCAGTCAGTCAGTCAGTCAGTCAGTCAGTCACTCACTCACTCACTCACTCACTCACTCACTCACTCACTCCAGTTTCAATCAGCAAGAATCACCACACCCTAGTAATCACCCCATCCTAGTAATCACCACACCCTAGTATAAAGCACAGCCATTTTGTCTGAATCAGGGAGGTGTTCACGTCACTGTCTGTGGCAGGTCTGTAGCCCTTCTTCTACAAACATTTTACCATTTTTCTCTTCCTTACAATACATGATATTAACACTGACACTGATGATTGGTTTTAGACTCCAAATAACACACTGGTGAACTGAACTGAGGAGGATGGTGGATTTCAACTGAATTGGTGAGTTTTGTTTGAAATGTTTGTTTGTTTGAAATGTTTGAAGTGTTTTGTTTTGGTTTTGTTTATTTTCATTTTGAAGTTTGAAACGTAAAAGATGATTTGACATTTGTTTAAATGCTGGTTTAATTGTATGCTGTCCCAGGGAATGTAAACCAAATAGCTGCCACTGCATATAGACATTAGACAAGCGTCATGACCTAGAGTTGCTCTCCTACGTTGAATGTTGCCTCTACTGTTGGAGCAAAGCCATATGAACTACACAGGCTCGTCCCGATGTTCTGGGCATCTTTGTAAAGTTAGTGTTAGTAAAAGGCGTGACGTGAGCAGACAAACACAAGTCACTGTAGCAGAAGACCTGCCTGTTTACGCCGCAGCTACGTTGGCTCCGCCTACAGGAAGTACGTTGGCTCCGCTTACAGGAAATACGTTGGCTGCGACCATGGGACCCGTCTGTGGATTGGTCTATCGAGAGCCAATGGGCCCGAGTCAATCATCTGTTTAGACCAAGATTTTGGACGAAATTGTTTTATTTTGGTGTCTGGACTGCACTGGTGGTGATGGTCTTTGTGGATGTTTGGAGTTCATGGCATATACCCATTTTCAATAATGTACCACCCATCTGGTCTGACTAGTCATTGATCAGACTAGTCGAACATCGACAACCTGTAAACATAACCTAAACATGACCGCAAGCACAGTTCGAGTAGTCCGACCATTGTTTTCCACTGTCGGTGTGTCTAATCTTAGTGCGTATCCCGTGTAGATCTGATATTTGTTCAATAGCTAAAGCATAACGTAATGCTAACACCAAAAGGGGTTCCCGCCCCAAAATGGGTTAATTTCTGTTCTTCGGAAACGGGTGTGGTCAAAATGAGTGCTGCCATTAATTTGTGTCTAATGAATTTCCATAAGCTCCGCCCCTTATAGCCTATATAAGAGCAACAATGGAGTATTACGCCAGGGCTCCACTGCCCGCGTTGCGCCGCGTCTCCGTCACCATAAAATTGAACCGGTTCGTTTTTTGACGCACGCACGCGTGACGCGACGCGCCCAAACGAGCCCATGCAGTGGAGCCCTGGCGTTACATAAATGCACCTGGGGGGGGGGTGAACATCCTGCCCACGCCAACATTTCTTATTTTACACCTCGTGATTTGTGACCAAAAGCTGAACTCTTCAGGATAACGTTTGAATCATTGATGTCGGTACAGTACGTGTTAGTATTGATGTGGATGTTCTTTAATTCCCTGGACACAGGGTGTGTTTGTGTGCGTGCGTGCGTGCGTGTGTGTGTGTGTGTGCGTGTGTGTGTGTGTGTGTGCGTGTGTGTGCTTGCGTGTGCTTGCGTGTGCGTGCGTGCATGCGTGCGACATTCATTCCTAGATTAAAAATGTTTCTTCAGTTCCATGTTCTCACAGTCACGAAACAATGTTAGGACCAGGAGGTTCATTTATCTCCATAAAATATTAATCCTGTTTGGAAAAAAAGAAAAGAAAAACAGCTTAACCCATTTTGGGTGGGAACCCCTTTTGGTGTTTTAAACATTGTTATACTTTAGCTATTGAAAAATAGCAGATCTACAAGCTTGTAGCTTGTAGCGCGCCACCGAGTGGCGCGCTACAAGCTACAAGCTTGTAGGCCAGACCTAGAAGCTTGTAGGCCAGACCTAGAAGCTTGTAGGCCAGACCTACAAGCTACGAGCTTGTAGGTCTGCTATTTTTTGAAAAATCGTGAAAATATTTATTTCAGAAGACTGGAGGATTTAGAAGAAATCTTTTACATTTTGAGGTCAGGCCTAAATAGGTTAACTACATTCAGTCAGTGCATGGATTCTGCAGCGTGCGTGTGTGCATGTGCGTGCGTGCATGTGCGTGCGTGTGTGCTGGAGTGCGTGATGGAGGGGTGTGCCGGAGATAAAACAAAGGCACCCACCATGAAATTATGCAGATTTACAGAGTCTGAAACAACCTCCCCATATTACTCATAATCTCCTGTGCTGTACTTCTTCTCCTCTTCTCTTCTCTCTCTCTCTCTCTCTCTCTCTCTCTCTCTCTCTCTCTCTCCTGTTCTGCTGTGATTACTAAGTTCGGGAGTCAATATTTATATCTTGAAGTTAAAGATGAAGTGCCACAATTTTTGTATTTTTTTGTGTCTATGAGGTGACAGTATACTTCATTATGGAAATAAATCATGGCACTCCATCTTTAACAATATAGGCCAGTTGATACCAAACCTTTCGGGTCGAGACCGAAAAGTGAGATTGTTCAAGGTTGTCTTCATTTGTCTCCCTTGGGAGACATTTGTCTTGGAGTCACAGCTGCATACGAATAACAGACACGTTCACATACGAACAGGAAAAAACACCATGAAACACCCAAACATACACACAAAACATGCCCATGACCTTCCCAGCCATGTTTGCTAGCCTACTTATTTGAGATTTGTATTTCAGTTAGATTGCCAAACCAGCTGGACATACCCTATACAGACTTATAGCATGTTATGTAGACAGCACTATAATTGCATTGTATGTAGTCATAGCACGTCATAGTACATATGTATAGCATAGTAGTATAGATGTATAGTTTATATGTATAGCTTCATTATATAGATATTCCACTGTTACGTTCTTAGCTTACACATGTTTCATGATAAATGCTTTTATGTGATGTATTCCCATGCTTTTTTGTTCTTGCTTAATGTAAATCGCTCTGGATTAAGAGCGTCTGCTAAATGCCTAAATTGTAAATTGTATTTTAGGATTGACTCTATACTAGCTCTGTAAAAGGTCAACATGATATTTACACTGACTCCAAAAAGCCTCTAAAGTCTTCTGAGAAAGTGTAGACGCTGGTGTATCTTAGAACACAGTGTTGTGACATGTGTTCTCAGAACACAGTGTTGTGACAAGTGTTCTCAGAACACAGTGTTGTTACATGTGTTCTCAGAACACAGTGTTGTTACATGTGTTCTCAGAACACAGTGTTGTTACATGTGTTCTCAGAACACAGTGTTGTTACATGTGTTCTCAGAACACAGTGTTGTTACATGTGTTCTCAGAACACAGTGTTGTGACATGTGTTCTCAGAACACAGTGTTGTGACATGTGTTCTCAGAACACAGTGTTGTGACATGTGTTCTCAGAACACAGTGTTGTGACATGTGTTCTCAGAACACAGTGTTGTTACATGTGTTCTCAGAACACAGTGTTGTTACATGTGTTCTCAGAACACAGTGTTGTGACATGTGTTCTCAGAACACAGTGTTGTTACATGTGTTCTCAGAACACAGTGTTGTTACATGTGTTCTCAGAACACAGTGTTGTTACATGTGTTCTCAGAACACAGTGTTGTTACATGTGTTCTCAGAACACAGTGTTGTGACATGTGTTCTCAGAACACAGTGTTGTGACATGTGTTCTCAGAACACAGTGTTGTGACATGTGTTCTCAGAACACAGTGTTGTGACATGTGTTCTCAGAACACAGTGTTGTGACATGTGTTCTCAGAACACAGTGTTGTGACATGTGTTCTCAGAACACAGTGTTGTGACATGTGTTCTCAGAACACAGTGTTGTGACATGTGTTCTCAGAACACAGTGTTGTTACATGTGTTCTCAGAACACAGTGTTGTTACATGTGTTCTCAGAACACAGTGTTGTTACATGTGTTCTCAGAACACAGTGTTGTTACATGTGTTCTCAGAACACAGTGTTGTTACATGTGTTCTCAGAACACAGTGTTGTTACATGTGTTCTCAGAACACAGTGTTGTTACATGTGTTCTCAGAACACAGTGTTGTTACATGTGTTCTCAGAACACAGTGTTGTGACATGTGTTCTCAGAACACAGTGTTGTTACATGTGTTCTCAGAACACAGTGTTGTGACATGTGTTCTCAGAACACAGTGTTGTTACATGTGTTCTCAGAACACAGTGTTGTTACATGTGTTCTCAGAACACAGTGTTGTTACATGTGTTCTCAGAACACAGTGTTGTTACATGTGTTCTCAGAACACAGTGTTGTTACATGTGTTCTCAGAACACAGTGTTGTTACATGTGTTCTCAGAACACAGTGTTGTGACATGTGTTCTCAGAACACAGTGTTGTTACATGTGTTCTCAGAACACAGTGTTGTGACATGTGTTCTCAGAACACAGTGTTGTTACATGTGTTCTCAGAACACAGTGTTGTTACATGTGTTCTCAGAACACAGTGTTGTGACATGTGTTCTCAGAACACAGTGTTGTTACATGTGTTCTCAGAACACAGTGTTGTTACATGTGTTCTCAGAACACAGTGTTGTGACATGTGTTCTCAGAACACAGTGTTGTTACATGTGTTCTCAGAACACAGTGTTGTTACATGTGTTCTCAGAACACAGTGTTGTGACATGTGTTCTCAGAACACAGTGTTGTGACATGTGTTCTCAGAACACAGTGTTGTGACATGTGTTCTCAGAACACAGTGTTGTGACATGTGTTCTCAGAACACAGTGTTGTGACATGTGTTCTCAGAACACAGTGTTGTGACATGTGTTCTCAGAACACAGTGTTGTGACATGTGTTCTCAGAACACAGTGTTGTGACATGTGTTCTCAGAACACAGTGTTGTGACATGTGTTCTCAGAACACAGTGTTGTGACATGTGTTCTCAGAACACAGTGTTGTGACATGTGTTCTCAGAACACAGTGTTGTTACATGTGTTCTCAGAACACAGTGTTGTTACATGTGTTCTCAGAACACAGTGTTGTTACATGTGTTCTCAGAACACAGTGTTGTGACATGTGTTCTCAGAACACAGTGTTGTTACATGTGTTCTCAGAACACAGTGTTGTTACATGTGTTCTCAGAACACAGTGTTGTTACATGTGTTCTCAGAACACAGTGTTGTTACATGCGTGTGCCAGCTCAGAACACAGTGTTGTGACATGTGTTCTCAGAACACAGTGTTGTGACATGTGTTCTCAGAACACAGTGTTGTGACATGTGTTCTCAGAACACAGTGTTGTGACATGTGTTCTCAGAACACAGTGTTGTGACATGTGTTCTCAGAACACAGTGTTGTTACATGTGTTCTCAGAACACAGTGTTGTTACATGTGTTCTCAGAACACAGTGTTGTTACATGTGTTCTCAGAACACAGTGTTGTGACATGTGTTCTCAGAACACAGTGTTGTTACATGTGTTCTCAGAACACAGTGTTGTTACATGTGTTCTCAGAACACAGTGTTGTTACATGTGTTCTCAGAACACAGTGTTGTTACATGCGTGTGCCAGCTCAGAACACAGTGTTGTTACATGTGTTCTCAGAACACAGTGTTGTTACATGCGTGTGCCAGCTCAGAACACAGTGTTGTTACATGCGTGTGCCAGCTCAGGTCCTCATCGATCTGTACTTCCAGATACTTGGTCCTATGGACCTGGGGTCCACTCTGTTTAGTTTACATTTATTTTCAGATGGTGTAGATCACACCACTCTATAAAGTTGTCTATACTCCCTCTGTATGGCTGAGGATGTCATTATCGCTCTTGAGCAGACTATGGTATCGCGGTGTCATCGGAGAACTTGATAACAAACTGATTTGGATGTGAGCTGACACAGTCGTCCGTGTACAGAAAGGTAAACCGAAGAGAGGAACTGACTGTTCCTTGGGGGCACCCCTGTACTACTCAGTGTCTCCTCTGAGAACACCGAGTTAAATCTCACCCTCTGTGGTCTACTAGAGAGAGAAAAGAAAAATACCATTTTATAATAAAGGGGTTCACATTTAAACCATTCTGACCTGAGATCAGATTCTAAAAAATGTCTGCTACATCCTGACGGTTTTCTGAAAAAGCTATGTTTCTATGTCAGTGGTTCTTCGATTTAAAAAAAAATAGCAGACCTACAAGCTCATAGCGCGCCACTCGGTGGCGCGCTATGAGCTTGTAGATCTGCTGTTTTTCAATAGCTAAAGCATAACGTAATGCTATAACACCAAAATGGGTGCTCGCCCAAAATGGGTTAACTGAGCTAATTTACATAACAGAATGTCTGGATTTATAGTGTTAAAAGCCGAGCTGAAGTCGATACAAAGTAATCTGGCGTATATTATGCTATACCTTACTTTCCAGGTGTTTCAAAGTGAGATGAGCTACTGTAGATATTGCAGCTCATGTACTCATGCGTTTCTTAGAATAATTATGCAAATTTATACTGGTCTAAGCTGAGGTCCTACACCTCCGTTCGGAGTTCCTCTGTCAGGATCCTCTCCAGTGCTTTTTCTCCAGATCTGCTATTTTTCAATAGCTAAAGCATAACGTGATGCTGACACCAAAAGGGGTTCCCGTTCAGAATGGGTTAAACTGGACTGTATACAATATGGATCTAATAAAAGGAAACAACCCACCACAACCAGGATCACTGGTTTTTATTGCGTTTTATGTTGCCTTTTTTATTGTGTGGGTCTGTATAGTGTACACCCAATCCATTTTGTACTGTACTGGTTCTGGGAGAGAGAGAGTCTTGTGATATTTGTGTTTAGATATGGTTGTAAAACATTATAGTCAAATTTTGACATAGAATATTGCAGGACTATATCGGGCAACAACGTGTGTGTGTGTTCCTCACTCCCCGTTTCCAACGTCCTTAAAGGATAACTTTAGTTTTTCTCAACCAAGGTTCATGTTTTAGGTTGTTATTAGATAAAGTAAAAGGTGAGTGTAATTTCTTTTGCATTTGCTGCTTTCTTTCGTTTTAGGGATTTTAGCTGTTTTGTACAGGGGGGCGGGGGCATTCGAGCATGGGGCTAAATATGTATTTCTTTCCAAACTTTTATTTTTAATATTTACTATAGTCCTACTAGACCCCAAGAAATTACATCTGGCCACAAGTTCACAGGATCTACTGAATGTGAAGGTAGCCTACTGGGGGAAGGCTTATACTGTGTGTCATAGGCTCAATATGTCAGTTTGTCACATTCAGTAGATCCTGTGATCTTTTGTGGCCAGATTTAATTTCTTGGGGTTTATTAGGACTATAGTAAATAAAAAATTAAAAAGAATGCTATAACATTTTGTAAAGAAATACATATTTAGCCCCATGCTCGAATGCCCCCGCCCCCCTGTCAAAAACTGCTAAAATCCCAAAAACGAAAGAAAGCAGCAAATGAAAGAAAATTAACACTCACCTTTTAGTTTATCTAATAACAACCTAAAACATGAACCTTGGTTGAAAAAAACTAAAGTTGTCCTTTAATGTATACATTGTCCTTTACTGCAATAAACATATGAGTCCGTAGAGTTGGCTGGTAAACCAATTACATCATAACTAACCCTATAAAACAAAACTTTTCTGTTTTCTTTAAAAAAAGGCTCCAAACAAATCTTGGAAAGCAAACGTCCGTGGAGGGGCTAGCGCCGCTCAAAAGATTAAGAAACACATTAAAAATGAAGTAAATGCAATTATCTCCAAATGACTGACAACAGCACAATAACCCATTTTGAGCGGCAACCCCTTTTGGTTTGTTAGCATTATGTTATGCTTTATCTATTGAAAAATAGCAGATCTACAAGCTTGTAGCGCGCGCTACGAGCTTGTAGATCTGCTATTTTTGAAAAATCGCAGAACGACTGACATAGAAACATAGCTTTTTCAGAAAACTGTCAGGATGTAGAACATTTTTAGAATCTGATCTCAGGTCAGAATTTGGAAAACTGTCACGATGTAGAAGAACATTTTTAGAATCTGATCTCAGGTCAGAATGGAAAACTGTCACGATGTAGAAGAACATTTTTAGAATCTGATCTCAGGTCAGAATGGAAAACTGTCAGGATGTAGAAGAACATTTTTAGAATCTGATCTCAGGTCAGAATGGAAAACTGTCAGGATGTAGAAGAACATTTTTAGAATCTGATCTCAGGTCAGAATGGAAAACTGTCAGGATGTAGAAGAACATTTTTAGAATCTGATCTCAGGTCAGAATGGAAAACTGTCAGGATGTAGAAGAACATTTTTAGAATCTGATCTCAGGTCAGAATGGAAAACTGTCAGGATGTAGAAGAACATTTTTAGAATCTGATCTCAGGTCAGAATGGAAAACAGTCAGGATGTAGAAGAACATTTTTAGAATCTGATCTCAGGTCAGAATGGAAAACAGTCAGGATGTAGAAGAACATTTTTAGAATCTGATCTCAGGTCAGAATGGAAAACAGTCAGGATGTAGAAGAACATTTTAGAATCTGATCTCAGGTCAGAATGGAAAACTGTCAGGATGTAGAAGAACATTTTTAGAATCTGATCTCAGGTCAGAATGGGATAACAGCCTCGCCTCCCCGTGTGTGCACTGGACAGGAGAGAGACATACTTCCCAGCATGCATCTGTGAGCTCTAACAAAATGTTTTATTGTCATAATTATATATCTCGTTTATTTCTATGGAGAGAGGGCATTGGGGGGAATGTATTTGTTTATAATAATTACTGTCATTGGGTTGTGTTCAATTCACTATTTATCCCATTCTGAACGGGAACCCATTTTGGTGTTAGCATCATGTTATGCTTTATCTATTTAAAAATAGCAGATCTACAAGCTCATAGCGCGCCACCGAGTGGCGCGCTATGAGCTTGTAGGTCTGCTATTTTTGTAAAAATCGAAGAACCACTGACATTTTTAGAATCTGATCTCAGGTCAGAATGGGTTATAATCAGACCAGTGTGTGTCCAGTGGAAACCTTGTATGAATCTGATCTCAGGTCAGAATGGGTTATGTCACGGGCACAAAGCGATGCTTCGGCTAATTACAGAGAGAAGTCCTCTCTTCGTCTGTGCTCTCTGTCTGAACATACCTGTGTGTTGCCCTCGGTATCCAACCGGGTGACAAATAATTATTGCTGTATTAACTTTTACGGTCATTGAGAATATGCAGCAAAACAAAATTAATGTCAGTCCCCTTGGTTAGGGGGGGGGGGGGGTGATATGAACAACGTCAAATATATATATATATCACAATAGTGTTTTAACCAAATGCCTTAATCAATTTTGTGCGGGAACCCCTTTTGGTGTTAGCATTATGCTAGATTCTTTAGCTATTGAAAAATAGCAGACCTACAAGCTCATGGCGCGCTACGAGCTTGTAGGTCTGCTATTTTTTTGAAAAATCGAAGAACGACTGACACAGAAACATAGCTTTTTCAGAAAACTGTCAGGATGTATAGAAGACATTTTTAGAATCTGATCTCAGGTCAGAATGGAAAACTGTCAGGATGTAGAAGACATTTATAGAATCTGATCTCAGCGACCGGAAATAGGCCAATATAACGGCATAAAACCGCCCCAAAACGGCTCCAAAAAACAGCAAAAATGTTGCACGCGGGTGAAGGGGGGGCCCTTCGAGCTTCAGTGCCCCCAGGGGCCCTCAGTGGTGTTAATCCGGCCCTGGTTAGACCATTTTAGCTGCACAAGCGTATCGCCCCCGTCAAGTTATAGACCATTTTAGCTGCACAAGCGTATCGCCCCCGTCAAGTTATAGACCATTTTAGCTGCACAAGCGTATCGCCCCCGTCAAGTTATAGACCATTTTAGCTGCACAAGCGTATCGCCCCCGTCAAGTTATAGACCATTTTAGCGGCACAAGCTTATCGCCCCCGTCAAGTTATAGACCATTTTAGCGGCACAAGCTTATCGCCCCCGTCAAGTTATAGACCATTTTAGCGGCACAAGCTTATCGCCCCCGTCAAGTTATAGACCATTTTAGCGGCACAAGCTTATCGCCCCCGTCAAGTTATAGACCATTTTAGCTGCACAAGCTTATCGCCCCCGGCGTCAGTCATTTCCTCACCAACTGGACTCTGACCAACTCGATATGATTTCGACTGTATTTATTGTCCCCTGAAGCGACGGAGCTGCAAACAGCAATCAGTGCTCATTCAGGGCACTGAATGCCTCCTATTTCAGCCAGTCCTATACGGCAGTTATTATGGCTGCAGTTATCATCATCATGTGTTTCGCCTTTTCCTCGATCCTCACCATCATTGACCCCAGAGGGCAGTACGTGATTCACTGAGTTAATGTCCTGTGTTGTTGTTGTTGTGGTTGCAATGTGTGTGCAATGGCGTTATTGTTGGAAGCTGTGAGAGATTCAGCATGGGGGAGAATTTATGTAACACGTAATCATATATTAACCCATTTCAGGCCGCGGGAACCACTTTTGGTGTTTTAAAACATTATGTTATCATTTTGCTATTGAAAAATAGCAGATCTACAAGTGGCGCGCTACGAGCTTGTAGGTCTGCTATTTTTTGAAAAATCGTGAAAATGTGGCGCAAATCTTTGAGTATATTTAACTCAAATCTTTGCTTCTGGGTGGGGGGGGGGGGGTCCCTGGAACAACATATTTTCAGATGGGGGTCGGCGGCCGATTACATATATTTTTGGGGGTCCTTGACATGAAAATGTTTAAGAACCACTGAAATGGAAACATGGGTTCTTCAGAAAACTCGTGATTTGTAGAATCGACGTCAGGTCAAAATGGCTTAAAGACTAGGAATCTGAACGGAACAGAGTCAATAGAATAATGTGTACATCCCTGAAGGCCAATTCCTACGTCTCAGGGTGAACTGTATAGCTCTACACCCCTGACTTCTCACTAACCGTCTCTCAGAGAGAGGTTATATAGACTATATGCCAACATAGACCTCGGCTCTGCTTATGACAGAGCCCTAGAGACGCACTGATCGTGAGACGCTTTCACTAAAGAAACAAAAGAAGTCATCTGACAGACTCTCTACACACTAAGCACACGCCACATACTGTATATATGTGGCGTGTCTCACATGAAGGCCACAGCAAAAGAAAAGCCATATATCATTTCAGTCATACTTGTCGGACATCCATTTAGCGGTTTCTTTTCAGATGAAGCCATTCAACACTCTTGTCTCCGTCCTCCATCATCGGGTGCACATGTTCGCCGCGACACGGTGCTTATATAGACACTGTGCAGCGAGGCCAACGTGACACTGGGTTACAGTGGCGTGCACAGACATTTAGAGGGGCAGGTGCTCAAGTGAAAAAAGGGCACCTTGTGCAGCGCATTTTGGTGCTTTAGCTATTGAAAAATAGCAGATCTACAAGCTCATAAGCTACGAGCTTGTAGGTCTGCTATTTATTTATTTATTTTTATCGAAGAACGACTGGCATAGAAACATATAGCTTTAGATTGTGGGGGGGCCTAAATAATATAGTAGAAGTGTTTTTTATCAAGATTTGATCAATGTCACCGCATGGTCCACACACTACAAATTAAGAAAAAAAAAAAAAAAACGTTTTTTATTTTTTTTAAAGAGCACATTGCCAAAAAGGGCAGGGGGTGCTCTAGCACCCCCTAGTGTCCATCTGTGCACACCACTGCTGGGTTACACGGACGTGTTATTATTGCTATACGACGTCCCGACACGAGTATGCCTGCTGTTTGGGCTTAACCCGTTCAGACCTCATGACGATTCTACAAAAGTCTTCTATAAAAATCCTGACAGTTTTCTGAGAAAACCTCATGTTTCTATAAATGTCCGTCGTTCTCAAACATTTTCATGTAAAGGAACCCCCAAGATTATATTGTAATTGGCCGCCGACCCCCCCCCCCCCCCCCCCCCCCCATCTGAAAATATGTTGTTGTTCCAGGGACCCCCCCCCCCCCAGTAGCAAAGATTTGAGTTAAAAACTCGCTCTGAACGAATTATATATTCAATTATTTCAGGCACATTTTTCACGTTTTTTCAAAAATAGCAGATCTACAAGCTCATAGCGCGCCACCGAGTGGCGCGCTATGAGCTTGTAGATCTGCTATTTTTCAACAGCTAAAGCATAACATGATGCTGACACCAAAATGGGTGACACCAAAAAAATGGGCTGACACCAAAATGGGTTCCCGCACAGAATGGCTTAATGTGATTCTTTCACGAGATGTTGAGCTAACACGCTGAAGGGGGGGGGGAAGGGCCATAAGGCGCCACCGATATGATGATGCTTTATATCTGGGCTGTAACTTTGACATAATGTGAGATGTCCAACTATAGGAGGCTTTTCAGATTATTCTCTTCTATATAACATGCATTTTCCGTGTCACTATTATGATAAGGACCTTGTCGACATTCTGCAACAAGGACAAACTATATACAGGCCTAACGTTATCCCCGCACTGAAAGAAAATATGGCACTAATAAGGCCTTAATGTCCACGCGTATCTGGGTAAACGGATAAACGTATACTGTAAATCCCTGGAACATGTGACGCGTTTAAACCTAAACACCATGTGTGTAATAATAAAATGCCAAGTGTTTATTAATGGTCATAAAATACAGTAGAACACGAGTTCACTCAAACGCCTCACGAGAACACCTATAGTGTTCAAATTCTAAACACCTATAATATGACTGACTTTGACTGTAAAAACTAAACACGTTTATGTGTTTAAAAAGTGTTACAGGCGATTAAACATGTTCTTCTGTTAATAATCTAAACACTGTGACACGTTTAAAAAGTGCTATAAATATGTGTTTAAAACAGTTTATAACCTAAACGCTTGGGTTTAGTGTGTATAGGTTTTTATACGCGTTTTTGGTCCATATAAACGCATCTTTTGGAAAACTCCTGCCACAGTGTATTTTTTTTTTAAACTCCGCCTGTGTGTTCCCTGTGTGGACAATGTAAAGGGAGTTTTGCATGGGTCTTGCCATAGGTCATATGGACAGAGAGATTAAAAAAAAAAAGAAAACGAAAAGCTACGTTTATGTAGGTGTGGATGAAGCCTAAATCTGACACTGTAAATGTAATGTGGCATGGCATATGTTACATTTGGGAATTCTTGCCTCTTAGCATTTGGCTTATCCTTTCTCGTGTGTGTGTGTGTGTGTGTGTGTGTGTGTGTGTGTGTGTGTGTGTGTGTGTGTTATCTGCAGAAGTGGTGGAAAGTACATTTAATTAGGTCCTGTTACTGTACTTAAAAGGGAGACTAAACCCTTTTTTGCATGTTAATGACGTTTAGAATATTTAGAGCACTTTCCTGCAGGGGGTCTTTGTGTGTGTGTGACAGCATGACATATAATGTTAGACTATCAGGTGTTAAACGCACGCACGCACGCACGCACGCACGCACGCACGCACGCACGCACGCACGCACGCACGCACGCACGCACGCACGCACGCACGCACGCACGCACGCACGCACACACACACACACACACACACGTATGTACAGGGGTGAATAGGTACATGAGTCTTGCTTTCGGCCTGTCAGAGACTAATGCGCAATTAAGTAATTGCATGGATTAACACTCCTGGTGGATGAGGCACTTCAGTTGGCTCTGAATGATCAAAGATCACGTCATCTGTTTTCTTACCTGAATGTTTGCTCAGAATTTAACCTATTCAGGGAAAACTAGTGGGAGAAATGGTAAATGGTGCATGTATATAGCGCCTGCTTTACATAGACTGTGCATTACATTCACCCATTCACACACACACATTCACACACCTTTATATAGACTGTGCATCACATTCACCCATTCACACACACATTCACACACCTTTACATAGACTGTGCATCACATTCACCCATTCACATGCACACACCTTTACATAGACTGCATTATATTCACACACACATTCACACACCTTTACATAGACTGTGCATCACATTCACCCATTCACATGCACACACCTTTACATAGACTGCATTATATTCACACACACATTCACACACCTTTACATAGACTGTGCATCACATTCACCCATTCACATGCACACACCTTTACATAGACTGCATTATATTCACACACACATTCACACTAGACAACAATAGACTGTGCAAAAAGATTATGTATAGGCTAACAAATAAAAATACATGTAGCCACTAAAAATAGCTAAAATCTCTGAAACTAAAGAAAGCAGCAAATGTATAAATACATACATACATAAATAACACTCACTAAAACAAAAAAAAAACGAAAGTTCTCCTTTAAAATACCACTCTTTTGCCAATGACTAGTACTCACATTAGTCATGTTTTCTTATGTATTCATTTGTCATCATTTGTGACGTTCTTTGGGGTGACGGTCAGTTCACATTTAGCTCATATATGTTCACTAATGGTGTTGTTTGAAAAGACATGGATAATTGAATTCTCACCATTTATACAGCCGGACAACTTTCACAATTCTTTGTGATGTTTTGTCGGCATTTTAGACATAGTGTGATGTTCCATTAGCTGTATTATCCCATTCTGAACGGGAACCCCTTTTGGTGTTAGCATTATGCTATGCTTTAGCTATTGAAAAATAGCAGATCTACAAGCTCGTACAAGCTTGTAGATCTGCTATTTTTTGAAAAATCGAAGAACGACTGACATCGAAACATGGCTTTTTCAGAAAACTGTCAGGATGTGTAGAAGACATTTTTAGAATCTGATCTCAGGTCAGAATGGACTATTAGCCTGCATATACGTGCTAATGGACCCAGTGGCGCTTCTATGTTTGTGGTTGTACTGACGGATGGGTTAACCCATCTAGAACTGAGGACCATTCTATACAAATGTCTTCTAGATCCTGACAGTTTTCTGAAAAACCCAGCCGTTCTCAAACATTTTAATGTCAAGGACGCCCCAAAAAATATCTGTAATCGTCCGCCGACCCCCATCTGAAAATATGTTGTTCCAGGGACCCCCCCTCGGAAGCAAAGAATTGAGTCAAAATGTTCACTCGGTAATAATATATATATTCAAAGATTTGAGGCACATTTTCACGATTTTTCAAAAATAGCAGATCTACAAGCGCGTAGCGCGGCACCGAGTGCCGCGCTACGCGCTTGTAGATCTGCTATTTTTCAATAGCCAAAGTATACACCAACAGGGGTTCCTGCCCAGAATGGGTTAATGTGTGATGTGTGTGCTGTTGGCTGGGTGATCTTTTTATGGCCTCCATAATGCTGTTCTGAATGTAGCTGCTGAAAGCCTGTCAGCTACACACACACACACACACACATCTATGTAATCTCTTTAATGGACTCAGTGGACTGGACAACGCACACACGCACGCACGCACGCACGCACGCACGCACGCACGCACGCACGCACGCACACACACACGCGCACACTTTCATGCTTTGTTTGAGTCCACAGATTATATTGGACCTAAGGGGGATGAAATATAACGGGGTTAGACGGTTCATGAACACCTCCTAAGGGTACACATCACCTTCTCCTCCACAGGAAATATACTAGAGCAGTATCTGGCGAGTTGTTCTGCCTTTGTTCTTTGCCAGCCAGCAATATTAAGACCACTTGTAGTGAATGTTATATCTGTCGGGCAGACACCAGCTAACTCCAAGTAAATGTATATCTGTCGGGCAGAAACAAGCTAACTCCAAAATGTAAAACTTTCAGGAAAATGGAAAAAGAAAACCTCCTGCTCAAGTGGAGTTAGGAGGTTTGTCACATGCATACGTATACGCTCCGTTTTAAACCCCTTACCCAACCCGTTTCACCGCAGTGCGGCGCATTTTGAGCTTGTAGATCTGCTATTTTTGCTACGAGAGTAATATGCAATGTGGCCCCTCTGGAGTGAGTGTGGAAATATAGTGGCCCTCTGGAGTGAGTGTGGAAATATAGTGGCCCTCTGGAGTGAGTGTGGAAATATAGTGGCCCTCTGGAGTGAGTGTGGAAATATAGTGGCCCTCTGGAGTGAGTGTGGAAATATAGTGGCCCTCTGGAGTGAGTGTGGAACTATAGTGGCCCTCTGGAGTGAGTGTGGAACTATAGTGGCCCTCTGGAGTGAGTGTGGAACTATAGTGGCCCTCTGGAGTGAGTGTGGAAATATAGTGGCCCTCTGGAGTGAGTGTGGAAATATAGTGGCCCTCTGGAGTGAGTGTGGAAATATAGTGGCCCTCTGGAGTGAGTGTGGAAATATAGTGGCCCTCTGGAGTGAGTGTGGAAATATAGTGGCCCTCTGGAGTGAGTGTGGAACTATAGTGGCCCTCTGGAGTGAGTGTGGAACTATAGTGGCCCTCTGGAGTGAGTGTGGAACTATAGTGGCCCTCTGGAGTGAGTGTGGAAATATAGTGGCCCTCTGGAGTGAGTGTGGAAATATAGTGGCCCTCTGGAGTGAGTGTGGAAATATAGTGGCCCTCTGGAGTGAGTGTGGAAATATAGTGGCCCTCTGGAGTGAGTGTGGAAATATAGTGGCCCTCTGGAGTGAGTGTGGAAATATAGTGGCCCTCTCCATCGTCAAAGTTGCCCAGCCCTGGTATAGAACACCATAGTACTGAAGTTGATTTCCCGGACTATGTTATCTACAGTATGTTAGGGCGGCGGTGGCTCAGCGGTAGAGTGGCCGGATGATAACCACAAGGTTGCCAGTTCGAACCCTGTGGGCTCCCCCAGAGTTACTGTCGAAGTGTCCTTGAGCAAGACACTGAACCCCTAATTGCTCCCGATGTGCTAGTTGGTGCCTTGCATGGTTTCCGCTGCCATCGGTGTGTGTGTGAATGGGTGAATGCAATGCACAATCTATGTAAAGCGCCTTGGATAAAAGCGCTATATAAATGCACCATTTACCATTTATCTATATCTATATTTCATCGTATAACGTATGGGGCGTAAACAGCTCAGTGAATCAGGCACAATGTGGCAGAGCAGATGGCAATAAAGCGATCTGACACAGGTTCATGACATCAGCTCATATTGTGGAGAAAAAGAAGGAAAAGAAAAGCTTTGAAAATCATAGCAGTTTGAAGTCTTAAGTTTTGCTCACATGGATCATTAATTGATCTAATTGATTGAAAATTTGGCCACGTTTAATAAGAACATCATAACATGGTACATTAGCACACCTCAAAATGTTCAAGAGTCAAATAAAAGTTTGCTTTTGACTATCACCATTAAAGGTATATTCAGTGATTTCACTTAATTCAAATATCACTTATTTTTTTTTGGTTTTGTTGTGATAATCCTCTCTACTATAGAGTGTGCTGACCATATAAGGAGTTCCTCCCTGTCCACAGTTAACCCCTGGGGGGGGGGGGGGGGGTCAAAAAAACGTAGGTTTCGTTTTTGGCTCTCTATCCTGATTGGATGAAAGGCTTTGGGTCCCATCCAAAAACGAAACCTAAGGTTTTTTGAGTGAAATCACTGAATATACCTTTAAAGTTGTGTTTTTTTTATCCTCATCCTGGCTAAAACATTGGCATAAGCCCCTATCTGCCTTCTTTGAAGAATGTGGTCTAATGACAAGCTGTGGATTTGGTGTTGTTTTCTTCATTCTGGCGCTTTTGTCTGACACTACAATAACCTATTTTTGGCCTGGAACCTGTTTTGGTGTTATGTTATGCTTTAGCTATTGAAAAATAGCAGATCTACAAGCTCATAGCGCGCCACCGAGTGGCGCGCTACGAGCTTGTAGAGTCTGCTATTTTTGAAAAATCGAAGAACGACTGACATATAGAAACATAGCTTTTATCAGAAAACTGTCAGGATGTATAGAAGACATTTTTAGAAGCTGATCTCAGGTCGGAATGGGTTAAACGACATGAAGGCACTTCTATACCCCACTGTCTGTCTCCCACTGAAATGAGCATTAAGACTTACCCATTTAGACCTGAGATCAGATTCTACAACATCTTCCAAAGGTTCCATCTTCCAAATCACGATAGTTTTGTGAAAAACCTGTTTCGTTCCATCTTCCAAATCACTATAGTTTTGTGAAAAACCTGTTTCGTTCCATCTTCCAAATCACGATAGTTTTGTGAAAAACCTGTTTCGTTCCATCTTCCAAATCACGATAGTTTTGTGAAAAGCCTGTTTCGTTCCATCTTCCAAATCACGATAGTTTTGTGAAAAACCTGTTTCGTTCCATCTTCCAAATCACGATAGTTTTGTGAAAAACCTGTTTCGTTCCATCTTCACAAATCACGATAGTTTTGTGAAAAACCTGTTTCGTTCCATCTTCACAAATCACGATAGTTTTGTGAAAAACCTGTTTCGTTCCATCTTCACAAATCACGATAGTTTTGTGAAAAACCTGTTTCGTTCCATCTTCACAAATCACGATAGTTTTGTGAAAAACCTGTTTCGTTCCATCTTCACAAATCACGATAGTTTTGTGAAAAACCTGTTTCGTTCCATCTTCCAAATCACGATAGTTTTGTGAAAAACCTGTTTCGTTCCATCTTCCAAATCACGATAGTTTTGTGAAAAACCTGTTTCGTTCCATCTTCCAAATCACGATAGTTTTGTGAAAAACCTGTTTCGTTCCATCTTCCAAATCACGATAGTTTTGTGAAAAACCTGTTTCGTTCCATCTTCCAAATCACGATAGTTTTGTGACCAATGACGTTGAGGTGGGGTCTGATTGACTGACCAATGACGAAGTGGGGCTGATTGACTGACCAATGACGTTGAAGTGGGGCTTATTGACTGACCAATGGACTTCCATTATAGAGCGCCAAAGTGCTGCCGTCAGTCGCTCATCCCCTGCGGTTGGTTCATGGAAGTAATTTCTTTATATGGAGAATAACATCATGGGCTCATCTTAAAATCGTTTCATATTGAAGTGTTGTGGTCCAAAAATAAACAAGCTGTCTCTGCGTTATTGTCAGGGAGGTGTCTCTGTATCTGTATGTGCGACACTCATTTTATGATACAGTCTGTTTCTAGCGAAAATGTATTCTAATTCAGCAGCCAGTAACAATAGCGTTTTCTCTCAGTCAGTTGATTCTTCATATCCATATGAGAGAAGCGGCCGGGATGATTTGTTTATCTTTCAAACACAGTTTCCTTTTTTAATATATATTTTTTATCCCACGATTTTGTAACCCATTTTTCACCCCAGTGTCAATCATCTAATGCAGGGATGTCAAACTCAAATACACGGTGGGTCAAAATAAAGAAATTGGTAGAAGTCGATGGCCGGACTGTGTTTTAACACACAGGCACCGCAGTCAGGAGGACGTCCCAGGCAAATAGCATAAAAGTAAATGCATTTAAAACTGAAAATGCATTATTATTAATCTCAGTTTCCAGTTCCATGATCCTCACAAAGCAGGACTTGTAGTATTATAGTGGTCCGTGCAATATACCAGAGGGCCAGTTCTAATACTAATTCAATATCATCCCGCGGGCCAAAGATAATTCATTCACGGGCCTGATTTGGCCCCCGGGCCTTGAGTTTGACATATATGATCTAATGTGATCCTGGGCTCTACACACCCTCCACCAACCTAGTCCCCATATCATGGGGGACAAGGGGAGACCAACCTAGTCCCCATATATGGGGGACAAGGGGAGACCAACCTAGTCCCCGCAAAATACAAAAACTAAAGTTTGACTGTCACAAACCAGTCATATCTAGGGACCTCAAAACCTACTCTAGTGAGGCCTTTAACCTGGAACTGGAGAATCTGGATTGGTCCGATGTGCTCAGGAGCTCACTAGTCGAAGAAGCATGGCTTGGCTTTAAAGCCAAATTTACATCAGTACTAAACATCATGGCTCCCTTGAGAACCGTCAGGGTCAAAACCCGCTCGGAGCCATGGATGAATTCGGACATACTGACTGCAATGAAAGCCAGAGACAACAAATGCTCTGAACTTCTTAAATGCAAGTCCAAACTAGCCAAGTGCAAGCGCTTCGACAGTGATCTCCAAACCAAACTGCACAACCTAAAAGCCCAGTGTAACAAGCTAAGAAACGGTGTAATTGCCATGACCAAATCAGCCAAATGTAACTTTATCAATGATAAAGCCGAGGAAATCAAAAACAATCCTCGGGAGCTATGGAAGTTACTAAACAACCAACTAGGCTGTGGTCGGAAACTAAAAACCAGGTTTACTAACATAAACATCAAATCGAATAACACCCTCATCACTGACAAACTCGATGTTGCCAACCACTTGAACATCTTCTTTACAAACATTGCAACAAAGCTGGTTAGCAAACTGCCCTCCCACTCTGGGCGTTTTGGTGTAGAGCACATCAAAGCCTTCTACAAAAACCTTGGTGTTTGTAAAGATGATTTTAAAATGGCAATGGTAACAACCGAGGAGGTACTTAAAAAACTGAGTGCCCTCCAACCCCACAAGGCCACTGGCCATGACAATATTCCCTCCAAATTTCTCAGAGACTCAGCCTTTTCCATAGCTCCAGTCATCACCCACATAGTTAACCTCTCCATCAAACAGGGACAGGTCCCCCAAGATTTTAAACTGGCCAAAGTAACCCCCTTGTACAAAAAAGGGAGTAAATTAGAACCCGGCAACTACCGCCCTATTTCTATTCTAAGCTCCATCTCGAAAGTGATGGAAAAAATAGTCTATGAACAGGTTGAAAAGTATCTTGCCACTAATAAATTGCTGTACGAGTTCCAATCTGGTTTCAGAACATCCCACTCCACTGACACATGCCTCCTCTATTTGAGCGATCACATCAAACACGAGGTGGATGCTGGAAAATACTGCGGCATGGTCATGCTGGACCTCCAAAAGGCTTTTGACACCGTGAACCACTCCATACTGGTTAACAAGCTTAAAGCTATTGGTTTTGATAGCACATCAGTGAGCTGGATGCAATCCTACCTGGAGGGGAGAGAACAGATGGTGGAGGTGAACGGAACACTGTCCCCATCCCTCCCAGTGAGCTGTGGTGTCCCACAAGGAAGCATACTAGGGCCTTTACTGTTCCTAATTTATGTTAACGACATGACTTCAGCTTGTGACTGCAACTTGTTCCTGTTCGCAGATGACTCAGCACTGCTGGTCTCGGACAGGAACAAACTGCAGGTTGAAAAGACCCTCAGCTCTGAACTCGGTAGAATCTGCACCTGGCTCGCTGATAACAAACTATCCTTACACCTGGGAAAAACTGAATCCATCCTCTTCGGATCAAATAGTAAACTCAGTAAGGCAGATGGCTTCTTGGTTAGAGTGGGTGACAATATTATCACACGAAAAGATCAAATTACCTACCTAGGTTCCATCCTGGAGGCTAATCTTTCCGGTGATAAAATGGCCACCAACGTAATCAAAAAAGTCAATCAAAGAACAAGATTCCTTTACAGGATCTCCTCACTGGTCAGCAAAAACACCTTGAAGACCTTAACAGGAGCCCTCGTACAAGGTTTCTTTGACTATGCATCCACCTCTTGGTACCACAGCACCTCAAAGGCCCTTAAAACAAGGCTCCAGACCTCCCAAAACAAACTGGTCAGGCTCCTACTTGGCCTCACCCCCCGAACCCACCTCACCCCTGCCCACTTTGACAGGCTGGGATGGCTTAGGGTGGTCGACAGAGTACAGCATCTTGCAATGGGTCTGGTCCACAAGATTCGATACACCACCAAGATACCCATGTACCTGTCTAAATACTTCCTTAATGTAAACGAAGTCCACACCCACAACACCAGAGGGAGTGCAACAAACCATGTACAACCCAGATTCGGCACAAACAAGGGACTAAATTATTTTCGCTCCTATGCCACCAAAATGTGGAACGCCCTACCAACAGTCATTAAGACATGTGAATCCCTTGACTCCTTCAAAACCGCTCTCAAAGGGCACCTACGGATGGCTGCAATTCGAAACTGGCCTCTGTAAAATCTGAATCCCCCCCACCCCATTTCCCTCACTGTATATTGTATATTTTCCCAGTGCTTGTATATTTTCCCTTTTTTGCTTCCCATATGATGAATTCCTGTTCTGTTCTTTAGCTACATAGAAATGTCTATTTGTATGTCTCTAAATGGTTGTATGTCTTTAAATGTTTTGATGAATTGAACAATGTGGACCCTGTTGTAAACAAGTGTAATGCTTAATTGGGTCGTCCACTCACAGTTGACAGTCTTTGTATTGAGTTTGTGCTTAAAATGTACTGTAAATTCTACAAACTGTTAATAAATATTTCAATCAATCAATCAAAAAAAGTCCCCATATATGGCTTCCTTCATGCCTGAGTGTCCAAGTTGCTCCTTTACACCTGACATGGGGGAGTTTCCCTGGTTGGACGTAGCGCGTGGAAGGAACACGTTATTCCAACCAGTTCCTTTCCCCTCCATCAGGCGTCCCGGTTTTATTTTTTAAACATATGTTTATTCACGTATATTTATATATATTATATGGGGATTACAATGCAAATACAAAGTACATGAACCCCATGGATCTATAGGGGAGAGCCGCCACGATTGTAACGCTTCACGGTTGTAACATGGACGTTATCTCTTGATTGGTCAACGCCATCATGACGCCATCGCGTCAGTATGTGTACAGCAACGTACTCTACGTGCCCAGGAAGTTTGAAGTGTTTACCTTTATCCTACGGGGAGTTATTGGCGAAAAACTGACTTTTTTCAAAAGGCGTATAATTTTACACCTGGAGTATATGTGTGCTACAATTTTTTTCTTTGATGTTGGTGAATAAAAATCCACATGGATGTCTTCATGCTTATGTTCTTCATTAGTTTGCATCGTGTTTAGACGGAATTCACGTTCATTCTGGTCTGTAAGCAACGGCAAAGAACAACTTGCAAAAGTGGGCCATTTGTAACATGTTACAAATGGTCCGCTTTCCATTAAATACCATTATATGTAATATTTACATATTTGACATATTGGCCAATATTATATGTTCTAAAATTGTATTGTATTGTGTAGTGTATTCTAAAATTATTGTAGGGTTGTATAACATTGTACAACTCAATCAATGAAACGTTTGTTTAATCAATGTATTTCCCCACTGAACTGACAAAAAAAAAAAAAAAGCCCAAACTGGTACACCCGATACTATTTAATATTTCCCTTATTTTTGATACATTTTCTTATCACATCCATGGTATGAAAACAATGCTAAGGAGTTGCTTTAAAGAAATATAATTGCTTTAAGCTGAAAACGATATGTTTAATGGTGTTTTTTAGCGTTGTTACATTTATCATGCATGCCGTTACAATTAATCCGATATGCGCAGCAAATGTAACACTGAAACAGCGTCCACGTTCGGTTTAATAACTCCCGACCTGTTTCATCAAAAAAATAACTTGAAGTGGTTTATGGTAGCAGACATGTGTAGGTCCGTTGCCTGAAAATATTACATGTGTAGATAAACGGATCTCTGAGTAAAAAAATGAAACGTGCAAAATGTTACATCCTTGGCGGCTCTCCCCTACCGATATTGACGTCAGACGTTGTGGTGGCGCTCTAAAAATCAGTCACGTATTTATTGTAAAGCACTGCAGTCTGCATGGGAACAATCCATCAGGAGACGTCACGTGGGCTAACGTGACATTTGATGACTAATGTCTTACACTTGCCAAGTCAGAACAGACCTTTTTTCTCCCCCCCTGGCTCTGTATAACCCATTCTTGGCCGGAACCCCTTTTGGTGTTAGCATTATGTTATGCTTTAGCTATTGAAAAAATAGCAGATCTACAAGCTCGTAGCGCGCCACCGAGTGGCGCGCTACGAGCTTGTAGAGTCTGCTATTTTTGAAAGATCGAAGAACGACTGACGTAGAAACGTAGCTTTTATCAGAAAACTGTCAGGATGTAGAAGACATTTTTTTTAATCTAATCTCAGGTCAGAATGGAGAACTGTCAGGACGTAGAAGACATTTTTTTAGAATCTGATCTCAGGTCAGAATGGAAAACTGTCAGGATGTAGAAGACATTTTTTTAGAATCTGATCTCAGGTCAGAATGGAAAACTGTCAGGATGTAGAAGACGTTTTTAGAATCTGATCTCGGGTCAGAATGGAGAACGGTCAGGATGTAGAAGACATTTTTTTAGAATCTGATCTCGGGTCAGAATGGGAAACTGTCAGGATGTAGAAGACATTTTTTTAGATTCTGATCTCAGGTCAGAATGGAAAACTGTCAGGATGTAGAAGACATTTTTTTAGAATCTGATCTCAGGTCAGAATGGAAAACTGTCAGGACGTAAGAAAACATTTTTAGAATCTGATCTCAGGTCAGAATGGAAAACTGTCAGGATGTAGAAGACGTTTTTAGAATCTGATCTCAGGTCAGAATGGAGAATGGTCAGGATGTAGAAGACATTTTTTTAGAATCTGATCTCAGGTCAGAATGGAAAACTGTCAGGATGTAGAAGACATTTTTTAGAATCTGATCTCAGGTCAGAATGGGATAATAGCTGGTGGTATATTGTGGTGTTGATTGAAACAGTGTCCTTTGAGGTGAATCTACTCTGAACGCTGAATCTGAAACCGATTAGCGGCTATAACAGCTATAACATATCTTATCGCGATGACATTTTGAACGGTCACACTTTAGGGGGTTTGACTTTGAACAAGTAGACTTTGAGAGAGTCGGGAGGGGAGGGGGGGAGGGGAGGGGAGGGGGGGGGGGCAGGCAGAGTTCAATATTTTAAAACAGAGAGAACTAGCAGAGACTATAGCACGATTAAATATTAAACATTATGTGACATTGTGTTCCTTCCACGCGCTATACGTCCAACCAGGGAAACTCCCCCCTGTCAGGTGTAAAAGGAACAACTTGGACACTCAGGCATGAAGGAAGCATGAGTTCAAGTCCGTTGCTCTCCCCTTGTCCCCCATATATGGGGACTAGGTTGGTCTCCCCTTGTCCCCCATATATGGGGACTAGGTTGGTCTCCCCTTGTCCCCCATATATGGGGACTAGGTTGGTCTCCCCTTGTCCCCCATATATGGGGACTAGGTTGGTCTCCCCTTGTCCCCCATATATGGGGACTAGGTTGGTCTCCCCATGTCCCCCATATATGGGGACTAGGTTGGTCTCCCCTTGTCCCCCATATATGAGGACTAGGTTGGTCTCCCCTTGTCCCCCATATATGGGGACTAGGTTGGTCTCCCCTTGTCCCCCATATATGGGGACTAGGTTGGTCTCCCCTTGTCCCCCATATATGGGGACTAGGTTGGTCTCCCCATGTCCCCCATATATGGGGACTAGGTTGGTCTGCCCTTGTCCCCCATATATGGGGACTAGGTTGGTCTCCCCTTGTCCCCCATATATGGGGACTAGGTTGGTCTCCCCATGTCCCCCATATATGGGGACTAGGTTGGTCTCCCCATGTCCCCCATATATGCGGACTAGGTTGGTCTCCCCTTGTCCCCCATATATGGGGACTAGGTTGGTCTCCCCTTGTCCCCCATATATGGGGACTAGGTTGGTCTCCCCTTGTCCCCCATATATGGGGACTAGGTTGGTCTCCCCTTGTCCCCCATATATGGGGACTAGGTTGGTCTCCCCTTGTCCCCCATATATGGGGACTAGGTTGGTCTCCCCTTGTCCCCCATATATGGGGACTAGGTTGGTCTCCCCTTGTCCCCCATATATGGGGACTAGGTTGGTCTCCCCTTGTCCCCCATATATGGGGACTAGGCTGCTCTCCCCTTGTCCCCCATATATGGGGACTAGGTTGGTCTCCCCTTGTCCCCCATATATGGGGACTAGGTTGGTCTCCCCTTGTCCCCCATATATGGGGACTAGGTTGGTCTCCCCTTGTCCCCCATATATGGGGACTAGGTTGGTCTCCCCTTGTCCCCCATATATGGGGACTAGGTTGGTCTCCCCTTGTCCCCCATATATGGGGACTAGGTTGCTCTCCCCTTGTCCCCCATATATGGGGACTAGGTTGGTCTCCCCTTGTCCCCCATATATGAGGACTAGGTTGCTCTCCCCTTGTCCCCCATACATGGGGACTAGGTTGCTCTCCCCTGTCCCCCATATATGGGGACTAGGTTGGTCTCCCCTTGTCCCCCATATATGGGGACTAGGTTGGTCTCCCCTTGTCCCCCATATATGGGGACTAGGTTGGTCTCCCCTTGTCCCCCATATATGGGGACTAGGTTGGTGGAGGGTGTGTAGAGCCCAGGATCACATTAGATGATTGACACAGGGGTGAAAAATGGTTTACAAAATTGTGGGATAAAAAAAAGATATTAAAACAAAAGAAATGTGACAGCAAACAATGACTCTACAAGGACTGACTGGGGAACAAGACAGTACACCTGAGGAGAGAATACAGGGCAGTGGACCCCAAACGTTGTCATGTCAAGGACCCCCAAATTGACACTAACTATCCCACCGGACCCCCATTTGGAAAGAAATATGCCCTGCAGGGACCCCCCCCCCCCCCCCCACCCCCATAAGAGAAGGTTTTTACGGCTCTATAGCAGTGATTCTCAACCCGTTTAATTTCAAGGACCCTCAGTTTGGTTATGTAATAAGGCTACAGAGACCCCAGTTTAATGGCATTTCTATACCTCTGGGACCCCCGTTTGTATTGTAAAAATCAATGTTAACCCATTCTGACCTGAGATCAGATTTAAAAAAATGTCAGTCGATTTAAAAAAAAAATAGCAGACCTACAAGCTCGTAGCGCGCCACTCGGTGGCGCGCTATGAGCTTGTAGATCTGCTATTTTTCAATAGCTAAAGCATAGCATGATGCTAACACCAAAATGGGTTCCCGTTCAGAATGGGTTAATTTAACTCTGAGAGTTTCGGTCAAGTTATCTGTTTCCAGACATCTCGCAAAGCTTTTCATTTTATTATTATGGAACTTAAAGGCGAGCGTTCACATTGTGCGCAGGTTGGCGCAATTGGCACACGGTATAAATACTGGCATATTCACATCACTTATATTAATTTGATTATACTTTTCAAATACTGTACATTACAAATGTACAGTCAATCACAGGATTACCGCTTTGGATATTTGGTCTGTGGCTCAGGAGGTATAGAGCAGGTCGTCCAATGATCCATATGGGTCGGCGGTTCGAATCCCGGCTCCTCCTCCTCCTGTCTACATGTCGAAGTGTCCTTGGTCAAAGACACTGAACCCCAAATTGCTCCCGATGTGCTGGTTGGTACCTTGCATGGCTTCCACCGCAATCGGTGTATGAATGAATTTGTGTGTGAATGGGTGAATGTAATGCACAGTCTATGTAAAGGTGTGTGAATGTGTGTGTGTGAATGGGTGAATGTAATGCACAATCTATGTAAAGGTGTGTGCATGTGTGTGTGTGAATGGGTGAATGTAATGCACAATCTATGTAAAGGTGTGTGAATGTGTGTGTGTGTGAATGGGTGAATGTAATGCACAATCTATGTAAAGGTGTGTGAATGTGTGTGTGTGTGAATGGGTGAATGTAATGCACAATCTATGTAAAGGTGTGTGAATGTGTGTGTGTGAATGGGTGAATGTAATGCACAATCTATGTAAAGGTGTATGCATGTGTGTGTGAATGGGTGAATGTAATGCACAATCTATGTAAAGGTGTGTGAATGTGTGTGTGAATGGGTGAATGTAATGCACAATCTATGTAAAGGTGTGTGAATGTGTGTGTGAATGGGTGAATGCAATGCACAATCTATGTAAAGGTGTGTGAATGCGTGTGTGAATGGGTGAATGTAATGCACAATCTATGTAAAGGTGTGTGAATGTGTGTGTGAATGGGTGAATGTAATGCACAATCTATGTAAAGGTGTGTGAATGTGTGTGTGTGAATGGGTGAATGTAATGCACAATCTATGTAAAGGTGTGTGAATGTGTGTGTGTGAATGGGTGAATGTAATGCACAATCTATGTAAAGGTGTGTGAATGTGTGTGTGTGAATGGGTGAATGTAATGCACAGTCTATGTAAAGGTGTGTGAATGGGTGAATGTAATGCACAATCTATGTAAAGGTGTGTGAATGTGTGTGTGTGAATGGGTGAATGTAATGCACAGTCTATGTAAAGGTGTGTGAATGTGTGTGTGTGTGAATGGGTGAATGTAATGCACAATCTATGTAAAGCGCCTTGGATAAAGGCGCTATTATAATAAATGCACCATTTACCATTTATATTGTATTGCAATGCATTGTGTATGTAGACGACGTCGTTGTTGCTGTTGTCTGCTGCCCCGGGGATTTGTGGTGACTGATGTCTGTGTCATATTTTGCTTCACTGTGGGGTGAACGGAGGTGCCGTACTACCGTCGCCAGCGTGTGATTTATAATTTATTCACGCTTAACGAGGGCTTTCACCTGAATAAGGCCCTAGAATCGTTATTCTGTCCCCATGTAATTAACAAAGTGAACAGAGTGTCATGTTGCTAACGAGGGTACTGGCATCCTCCTTAACCCATTCTGACCTGAGATCAGATTCATACGAGGTTTCCACTGTACACACACTGGTCCGATGAACCCATTCTGACCTGAGATCAGATTCTAAAAACGTCAGTCGTTCTTCGATTTTTCAAAAATAGCAGACCTACAAGCTCATAGCGCGCCACTCGGTGGCGCGCTATGAGCTTGTAGGTCTGCTATTTTTAAATAGCTAAAGCATAACATGATGCTGACACCAAAACGGGTTCCCGTTCAGAATGGATTAACAAAGTGAACATGTTGCTAACGAGGTTACTGGCATCCTCCTTTGTGCTGTCGCCCCACGGATCCAGTGTTGTTTGTTGGCATGCAGCAAATGTCACAGTCTCTTGAATATAGTTTTCGTTTAGTTTTCGTCACATTTTTTGTGATCAACCGGAATGTTTTAGTGGTATAGTCTAGTTTTAGTCGACTAGATATCATTATGATTTTAGTCGACTAAAATGTATTTTGGCGGGCGGGCCTTGAACCCTTGATGCCGTCGTATAAGGGCTGATTTTACACTCGCTGAAAATAGCCGATCTACAAGTTCACAACGAGCTGCAGCGCGACACGTTGTGAGCTTGTAGATCTGCTATTTTCAGCATGCAACCAAGTGTAAAGTGACTTGTGTTTGATTACTTATACTTATACTGGATCTCTTGTCCACTAGTCCCTTTCCTAACATGGATCTCTTGTCCACTAGTCCCTTTCCTAACATGGATCTCTTGTCCACTAGTCCCTTTCCTAACATGGATCTCTTGTCCACTAGTCCCTTTCCTAACATGGATCTCTTGTCCACTAGTCCCTTTCCTAACATGGATCTCTTGTCCACTAGTCCCTTTCCTAACATGGATCTCTTGTCCACTAGTCCCTTTCCTAACATGGATCTCTTGTCCACTAGTCCCTTTCCTAACATGGATCTCTTGTCCACTAGTCCCTTTCCTAACATGGATCTCTTGTCCACTAGTCCCTTTCCTAACATGGATCTCTTGTCCACTAGTCCATTTCCTAACATGGATCTCTTGTCCACTAGTCCCTTCCTAACATGGATCTCTTGTCCACTAGTCCCTTCCTAACATTTTAGTCTAGTTTTTATTTCCTGACAGATGGACATAGTCATAGTGTTAGCCATCATTTCATGGCTTAGTTTTTATTTCGTTTCCATTTAGTTTTCGTCAGTGAGTCTAAGTTTTAGTCGACAAAATCATCACTGCCCTGACGCACACGTTGTTTTCCAGATTTATAATTAATTAGGGATGAGGAAAATGTATGTTTTATTTAAGCAATATTACACGAGAGGGTGTGGGTTAACGTGATTATTGCCACGACAGTGATGCGGTCAGGAACGAGACGGAGTCGAGTTCCGCAAGCATCACTGAAGTGATCAATAATCACGTTAAACCACACCCTCAAGTGTAATATTGCAATTCTACAACAGTTACCCTTAAAACTAAGAAAATCGCTGAAAGAACATATTTTTAATGACAGATGTAGTCACTACGACCACAAATGTCCAAAGAAACTAGCTAGCCTAGCCACCCAGTTTGCTATAGCGCTCTGGGAGAACAGAGCGGCTGAATGCTTTGTTTTGATTAGGTGGTGAACGGTGCTGGTTTGATCAACGGCTAGAAACCGTTTAAACCAATCAGATTGCTTCCTCTTAACGACCTGTTGTAGAATTGTTATTTTTAAGTCTGACTGAGATCTTATATTGATCTTATATTGATCTCTATATGGTCATAAATGTATATTATATTGATAGATTTTTTTGATTGATTGTTTATTTATTTGTTGTGTCCTGCTCACATTGTGCCCAGCCCTCATGGGTTTATAAGACACCCTTTCACATGTGCGTTTACAGTATGTTTACATTATACATTCATAATCCATGGCATTACAGCCCAGAGTATACTCTGCCTTCTCTCCCAAAGCTTGACAAATAAATTCTGCCACAACAACAAAAGTCCCTTTAAGGCAAAACATGTCTCCATGTAAATCTAGGAAATCCCCACGGATATAGAAGACATCTTGTTAACCATACTTTCCCTCGTGTCATCACATTTAGGGCAATAAAACACAAAAGGTTAACCTCATTTTCAATTTCACCCAAGTTCACAGAACAACCTCTCTTTCTTCTGGAGTGGCATTAAGCCTGCCAGTCTCCAGTGGTCATTGTAATGTCCCTGACCGTACTTGTGCGTATTATCGCTGTCTTTTGTTTAAATTATATACTTCACATAAGGTTATACGAAATATTCTCTGTTCCCGTTTCTGTTGTTTTCTTCCTTTTGTTTTCAATCGATACGTCCTAGTTTTATGTCCTCATCTGTTTTTGTTATCCATTCTGTTTTGTTCTGAAGCCTAGCCAGCTCTGCATCTCTCTCTCTCTCTCTCTCTCTCTCTCTCTCTCTCTCTCTCTCTCTCTCTCTCTCTCTCTCTCTCTCTCTCTCTCTCTCTCTCTCTCTCTCTCTCTCTCTCTCTCTCTCTCTCTCTCTGTGCCACACGCATGGGCACAGTGTCATTATGCGTGATCTGCTATTGGTGGAGATGGAGTGAGGCATAGCAGCAGCACACATTCACACACTCTGTTTTTATCCCATTCTGACCTGAGATCAGATTCATACTAGGTTTCCACTGGACACACACAATGGGTCTGATTAACCCGTTCTGACCTGAGATCAGATTAAAAAAATGTCAGTCGTTCTTCGAATTTTTCAAAAAAATAGCAGACCTACAAGCTCGTAGTGCGCCACTCGGTGGCGCGCTATGAGCTTGTAGATCTGCTATTTTTAAATAGCTAAAGCATGACATGATGCTGACACCAAAAGGGGTTCCCGCGCAAAATGGGTTAAAACTTTACTTTATTTCACTCTCCCCCAAAAGCATGCACGCACACACGCACAGGCACACGCACAGGCACACGCACACGCACACGCGCACACGCGCACAGACACACAGGGCCTCCACTCATCACTCTCTCCCAGGCTTCATCCCAGCATGAAGCGAGAGGCTGCTGGAACAAACACTTTGATTTGTTGATTAGCGTCAAAATCAGACCTGATTGGTAAATTAGCATGTTGGTCACGGTGTGAGAGGCTCCCCCGCAGCGAGCATGCGCCGCTTCCTCTGCCGAGGCATGGATGGATATAGATCGGTATATATGGATAATAAGTACAATGTGATGACGTCGCTGCATGCTACAGTATAGCAGCGATAAGACGGGGGACCGAGTTATGCCTGTTTAGCCCATTCTGAACGGGAACCCATTTTGGTGTCAGCATCATGTCGTGCTTTAGCTATTGAAAAATAGCAGATCTACAAGCTCATATCGCGCCACCGAGTGGCGCGCTACGAGCTTGTAGGTCTGCTATTTTTTGAAAAATCGAAGAACGACTGACATTTTTTAGAATCTGATCTCAGGTCAGAATGGGTTCATCAGACCCAGTGTGTGTCCAGTGGAAACCTCGTATGAATCTGATCTCAGGTCAGAATGGGTTAAAGGGCCTGCATGTTATCGTTATGCTTCACGTACAAACTTCTCTTCAACTGGGATTCCAGATAACGCGGTCCATAAGATTGTGTGTTGAACATTTAACGCAGATTGCGAAGAAATCCAGGCAGAAAATGAGATGATATAAGCGTTTTTCAAAGTGCTCTTAAGTGGCAGAAAGTCTGAGGGCGGAGCTTGCTGGTCAAAGTGACAGATGTGTTCCCCATGAGTCGATAAGGCCCATGTGGAAACAATACATTGCCATGGCTTTTGGCCAAACGAGACATGAGTTACAGTATGCCTGTTTCATGTTCAAACAACCGCTACAGCGCCCCCCTTTGGCCGATTGGAGTAAGACTGGTTTCAGTGCTATATTGGCGTGGCCCTCGACCATACTTGTAAAGTTTCATAAACATGTGACGCTGCGTGTATAGTATTTAGGGGCACAAGAAGAATTTTCATGAAACTGCAATTTAAATTGTGTTCCCTTAAAAACGAATTACTCCCGATTTGTGTCCTTAATATTGTGCAAAGTTCACGTGTAGCAAGTTTTATGCATTTTGATCAAGGAGGAGATTGATTTTTTATCTGTTTTCATGATTCTAAATGGTGGGAGGTCAAATGTAAGAACACGGCAGTTGTTCGGCACGAGGAAACGAATATGCGTATCGAAATTGTATTGCCGACGGTCAATGTGTGTGTGTGTGTGCAGGGCCGGATTAACACCACTGAGGGCCCCTGGGCACTGAAGCTAGAAGGGCCCCCCCTTCACGCGCACGCAACATTTTTGCTGTTTTGTAGCCGTTTTGGGGCGGTTTTATGCCGTTACATTGGCCTATTTCCGGTCGCCTACCCCCCCCCCCCCCCCCCAGAGTGACAGCCAATCTAGCGCATTGTTGATGCTTTAGACACAATTGCACTTTTCAGCTGCCCTTCTCACCAACAATAAAACACTAATCTTTTTAGACACCATTTATTGCATTCGGATTAGCAGGGAAATTATCTGTGGAACTAAAAGAATAAAAATAAAAATAAATAAAAAAACGTTTTTTTCTTTTCTTTTTTTTAGGGGCCCCTGGTGCACAAGGGCCCCTGGGCACGTGCCTAAAGTGCCCATATGGTAGATCCGGCCCCTTGTGTGTGTGTGTGTGTGTGTGTGTGTGTGTGTGTGTGTGTGTGTGTGTGTGTGTGTGTGTGTGCGGACATTTCAAATACATATTTCCCGTCTCTGTGAGAGAAATGAGGGCAGTGTGCATCGCTGAAACAGTCTGCTGAACTTCTCAACTACGCTCTAGCTTTGGCATCAAAGGAGAAGAATGCCAGGGAATACACTTTGAAGGCAGAACGAAGAAGTAAAGACCAAATAGATGAGAGAACAGTGGAGGGGAAATAGCATTCCGTGTATAGCTTAACCCATTCTGACCTGAGATCAGATTCTAAAAAATGTCTGTTTGAAAATGACAGTTTTCTGAAAAGGCTATGTTTCTAATGTCAGTCGTTCTTCGATGTTTAAAAAAATAGCAGACCTACAAGCTCGTAGCGCGCCACTCGGTGGCGCGCTATGAGCTTGTAGATCTGATATTTTTCAATAGCTAAAGCATGACATGCTTCAAATGCTATAACACCAAAATGGGTTCCCGCGCAGAATGGCTTAAGGGGAGGGAATAAAACCTTAAACACATTGTGCTCGCTGTCACCCGCTAATCTTGTGTACACAGTTCAAACAAGTTGACGCATCCGGCCAGCACATTATAGATACAGTTTACACAACGGCACAAATGGCATCTTTTTTTTTATTCCACTGCTTATTTCAAAATAATATACTGCCCACCAGTGTTGTTTTCGTCGACTAAAACTAAGACGAAACATGTTCGTCGACTACCTTTTTCCACTGAAGAAAACTAAATGGAAACTAAATTAAAACTATCTATCATGACTAAAACTAAGACTAAATATACTGACAATTTCGTCAACAAATAAAAACTATAGACTAAATGCTAGGAAGGGACTAGTGGACAAGAGATCCAGTTTAAGTCATTTTACACTTGGTTGCTTGCTGAAAATACCTGATCTACAAGCTCACAACGTTGTGAGTTTGTAGATCGGCTATTTTCAGCAACTGTAAAATAAGTCATTATGACGGCAACAAGGCCTGCAAAAATACATTTTAGTCGACTAAATCACCTGTAGATTTAGTCGACTAAAATCTTATGACATTTAGTCGACTAAAACTAGACTAACACTAAGACATTCCAGGTGACTAAAATGTGACTAAGACTAAGTGAAAACTATTCAGGAGACTATATGACTAAAACTAAAATAGAAATGTGCTGCTAAAAACAACACTGCTGCCCACTGTATATCTAATAATACCTTTTTTAACTGTACTGTACTGTACTGTACTGTACTGTACTGTACTGTACTGTACTGTACTGTACTGTACTGTACTGTTTTCCAGGCCATCTGGACGGACGGACGGACGGACGGACGGACGGACGGACAGACAGACGGAGTTGCAAAACATGCTCTCCCCCCATGCCTTCGGCCCAGTGTTGTATTTTGGCAGCAAATTTCTATTTTAGTTTTAGTCATAGTCTCTTGAATAGTTTTCACTTGGTCTTAGTCACATTTTAGTCACCTGGAATGTTCTAGTGTTTAGTCTAGTGTTAGTCGACTAAATGTCATATGATTTTAGTCGACTAAATCTAACAGTGCGGTGGCTCAGGGGTAGAGTGCCTGGATGGTAACCGTAAGGTTGCCAGTTCGAACCCGGGCTCCCCCAGAGTTACTGTCGAAGTGTCCTTGAGCAAGACACTGAACCCCTAATTGCTCCCGATGTGCTGGTTGGTGCCTTGCATGGTTTCCGCTGCCATCGGTGTATGAATGTGTGTGTGAATGGGTGAATGTAATGCACAATCTCTGTAAAGCGCCTTGGATAAAGGCGCTATGTAAATCCACCATTTACCATTTACCATTTACATTTGATTTAGTCGACTAAAATGTGTTTTGACAGGCCTTGATGTCGTTGTAATGACATATTTTGACACTTTGGTTGCATGCTGAAAATAGCAGATATACAATCTCTTGTGAGATTGTATATTTGCTATTTTCAGCATGCAACCCAGCATAAAACTGGATCTCTTGTCCACTAGAGTCCCTTCCTAACATGTTAGTCTAGTTTTTATTTGTTGACGAAATTGTCAGTATATTTAGTCAGTAGTTTTAGTCATCAGATTCGTTTTTATTTAGTTTTTATTTAGTTTTTATTTAGTTTTTATTTACTTTTAGTCAGTGGAAAAAGGTAGTCGACGAACATTTTCCGTCTTAGTTTTAGTCGACGCAAACAACACTGCTTCGGCATGATGGAGACAATACTGTAACACATCGTCAGATGCTTTCGTTGTATGATATCGAATCAAATGGAAGGAACAACTGTCGTCGGGTCCTACTGTATATTGGCAGTGATTTGATGTGGCACCTCTGGGACTGGTGCACGTGACGTGCAACTCATTTTGACGGAGACTGTGGAGCTATTCTTCTCTCTCTCTCTCTGCTGTACGTCTTCTCTGGTCCTGTCTCTCAGCAGCTGCTGTACGTCTTCTGTACGGTCCTGTCTCTCTCTCTCTGCTGTACGTCTTCTGTACGGTCCTGTCTCTCAGCAGCTGCTGTTTCTGATGTCCTATCTGGATGAACAGCAGCAATATGGCTAAACAGCGTGACGTCGAAAAGAAAAACAAATCAGCTACGAGCCCAATGTATAGACATTATACCTTGAGGGTCCTTATCCCATTCTGACCTGAGATCAGATTCATACGAGGTTTCCACTGGACACACACACTGGTCCGATGAACCCATTCTGACCTGAGATCAGATTCTAAAAATGTCAGTCGACTCTTCGATTTTCCAAAAATAGCAGACCTACACGCTCGTAGCGCGCCACTCGGTGGCGCGCTATGAGCTTGTAGATCTGCTATTTTTCAATAGGTAAAGCATAACATGATGCTGACAGCAAAATGGGTTCCGTTCAGAATGGGTTATTGTAAAAGGATGCGATGCTCCAGATGCGATGCCACATCTGGAGCCCGTCTGTGATTGCAATCAATATAGCTTTAACCCATTCTGGGGCGGGGACCCCTTTTGGTTGTTTTAAGCGTTATGTTATGCTTTAGCTGTTGAAGAAAATAGCAGATCTACAAGCTCACATACGCGCTTGTACGACCTACAAGCTACGAGCTACGAGCTACGAGCTTGTTTTCTTTGAAAAATCGTGAAATGTGGCGCAAATCTTGAATATATATTCTTTCAGAGCGAACCTTTTCAACTCAAATCTTTGCTTCTGGGGGGGGGGGGGGGGTCCCTGGAACAACATATTTTCAGATGGGGGGTCGGCGGCCGATTACATATAATTTTTGGGGTCCTTGACATGAAATATTGAGCACCACTGATGAAGAAACATGGGTATTTCAGGCCTAAATGGGTTAAGAAAGCATTTGTATTTGCTTGAACGACTATACCCACATTAATGTGTAGCAGAAATGTCTCTGGTGGACCTTGTGTCACCATAGAAATGTTAGAAATGAGTATGTACTATATCCTAGAGGCCATAGTCAGGACATACAATCAAACATTATACACTATATAGCAATCAACTACAACATTTTACAACAATACTATAACAGAAATAAAGACGAGGGTTAAAGTTAAAAAAAATAGCCCGAGACGTTTGTCCCTGTTCAAAAATGAAATAAATGTTTTGAACTGAAGTCTTGGTGTACATGTGCGACCCACTACCGTTACTTAATCTTCTGTAAAGTTTAGTGGCGTGCACAGATAGACACTAGGGGGTGCTAGAGCACCCCCTGCCCTTTTGGCAATTTTGCTCTTTAAAAAATATATATATATATGTTTTCCTTAATTTGTAGTGTGTGGACCATGCGGTGACATTGATCAAATCTTTTTTTTTTTACTAAATTTTTATCCCACGATTTTGTAACCCAGTTTTCTTTTCACCCAGTGTCAATTATCTAATGTAATCCTTGGCGCTACACTTCCTCTGCCAACCTGGGGGGGGGGGGGGGGGGGGGGGCAGCAGCGGACTGACCTCATGCCTCCTTCTATGCATGAGGAGTCCTATAGCTGCTTCTTTTCACCTGACAGAGGGGAATTTCCCCGGCCGGACGTATAGCGAGTGGAAGGGACACGTTATTTCCGACCAGTTCCTTTTCCCCTCCATCTCTTCTATGTCAGTGGTTCTTCGATAAAATAAAAAATAGCAGACCTACAAGCTCGTAGCGCGCCACTCGGTGGCGCGCTACGAGCTTGTAGATCTGCTATTTTTCAATAGCTATAAAGCACCAAAATGGGTTCCCGCCCCAAAATGCGCTGCACACAAGGTGCCCTTTTTTTCCACTTGAGCACCTGCCCCTCTAAATGTCTGTGCACGCCACTGGTAAAGTGCACAGAAGCACTTTACAGTACGTATGTTGTACGTATGTACAACTGTACATACAGTATGTTGCTTCTGTGTTGTGGGCAGTTTTGGCCTTCGAGACATGGCCTTCATGTCTTCCCTATGCAGGCGAGACCACAGGGGCATAACTATATTTCACAAAATGACATACTTTTGATTCCATGTTATTGAAAGCTCTTTTCATCTTCTCTTCCCTGCAGTCTGTGGGCTGATTATTAGTACAGTACAGTACAGTACAGTACAGTACAGTGCACCTTTGTGGAAGTGTACTACAGAGTGCAGACCCTGTGAAGTGTACTACAGAGTGCAGACCCTGTGAAGTGTACTACAGAGTGCAGACCCTGTGAAGTGTACTACAGAGTGCAGACCCTGTGGTGGATTTGACAGCATTCACTGAAACCTTTCAGGAAGTGTGCGGGGTGTCAATATATAGGAACACGTGTCTGAATTATGTCTGTGAAGATCAGCAGCACACAAACCCGTTGGCCCCTTGCCTTCTCTTTTGTGTGTGTGTGTGTGTGTGTGTGTGTGTGTGTGTGTGTGTGTGTGTGTGTGTGTGTGTGTGTGTGTGTGTGTGTGTGTGTGTGTGTGTGTGTGTGTGTGTGTGTGTGTGTGTGTGTGTGTGTGTGTGTGTGTGTGTGTGTGTGTGTGTGTGTGTGTGTAATGCATGTCTACGTGCCCTATAGCACGACTGGGCACGGAAAGCTGCAACACGATAACTCTGTCATTTCTCGACCGTTTCGGACTCGGGGAAAGCTCGCCGGAACCCGGGCCAGTCCCCTGGACGCGTTCCTTCTGGGGGTCCGGATGTTGCCCCCGGGGACCCCCACACACTACAGTTGCACCGCTCCCTTCACACAGGTGTGATTTTTTACTCTAGTTTCGAATTAATGGCATTGTGTGGTTGGGACATGAGCCACACCGGGTGAAAAACATGGCCGCTGTCGTTGTCAATTAGAGGTGTGGGTAGATATGTCCTATACTCCAACCTCTTCTTCAACGGAGGTGAACATTCCTAATGAAGCATCTTTAATTATCCAATTATTATTCATGATAATTGACTGGGAATTAATTGTTTGGCTGCTGACAACAGAGGCACGTCTTTAACCCATTCTGAACCGGAACCCATTTTGGTGTTAGCATCATGTTATGCTTTAGCTATTGAAAAATAGCAGACCTACAAGCTCATATCGTGCCACCGAGTGGCGCACTACGAGCTTGTAGGTCTGCTATTTTTGAAAAAATCGAAGAACGACTGACATTTTTAGAATCTGATCTCAGGTCAGAATGGGTTCATCAGACCAGTGTGTGTCCAGTGGAAACCTGGTATGAATCTGATCTCAGGTCAGAATGCGTTAACCATGCACTTTCCGTCCGTATAGGACGGCTCCACATGTCCTAGGGAACCCAATCGACGCGTTCATAGGACGTGTGTACGTAATCCTCAATTATATCAGCCGAGAGAAGAATATTCTGAATTTCTTCCTTTTTTTGTATTTTTGACTGAGCCTCTAAGCTCCCGCAGCTTCGCTCTGCCTTCACATTAGCTTACCGTTCGGCTAGCTGTTAGCTGTTAGCGCGGCAGAAAGAATGCCTCGTCTCTCCTAATCCAGGGCACTCTCATGAGGTTTTGATTTGATGGATATGCTACGCGCTTCATTTCTGACTTCAACATGCCTCTCGTTCAAAATATGAACGCTTTGGAGCTTCTAGCGATATAATAGACTCGAGACCGAGGTAAGCTATAGCACAATATTTTTTCGTTCTTTTTCTGGATTGTTTCCGGCACCCCAGAGCTTCTATTTTGAAGGATTCGCGGCACTGATTGTGTTTTAACCGAGGGCCCTCTTTTTTCCCATTAGCCCCGAAAAATCTCTCTAGATCTCCAACCTCACAACACACAGCAACACCACGTGTTTGTGAGCATGTCGATCTGCTATTTTTTATTCGCCACATCGTTCACACATGCTATACGCTTCAACCGGTTATTAAAGCGCTTTCCCGATAAACTACTTCTATCTACTGTCTAGCGAGATAGAGCATGTATGATCTGATACCATCGTAATCTGATACCATCATAATCTGATACCATTTTGATTGATTGATTGAAATATTTATTAACAGTTTGCAGAATTTACAGTACATTTCAAGCACAAACTCAATACAAAGACTGTTAACTGTGAGTGGACGACCCAATTAAGCATCACACTTATTTACAACAGGGTCCACATTGTTCAATTCATCAAAAAAACATTGCCTTACACTTCGTCAGAGAGACATGGATGGAGAGAATGAGATATGCGCAGAGACACCTTCGCACCTGTGATGTATGCACGCACATGTCACACAGACAGAGAGAGAGAGAGAGAGAGAGAGAGACAGCCATGACACACGCATGCCATGCATGCCCATGGGAGAGATGCACCGTTTAGTTAAAGCTCACGTTTGACTGTGAGGCCATTATTAAATGTGACAACATGCCAATGTACCCCACATGCATCCATGCTGCACACGTACTGTAGGACACAGAGAGACAGAGAGAAGGAGCTACACACTGTGATGTTACTGCATCAGACCACAGAGACACAGAGACAGAGAGACAGAGACAGAGAGACACAGAGACACAGAGACGGAGACACAGAGACGGAGACACAGAGACACAGAGAGACACAGAGAGACACAGAGACACAGAGAGACACAGAGAGACACAGACACAGAGACACAGACACAGAGACACAGACACAGATACACAGAGACACAGAGACAGAGACACAGAGACAGAGACACAGAGACAGAGACACAGAGAGACAGAGACACAGAGACACAGAGACACAGAGACAGAGACACAGAGACAGAGACACAGAGACACAGAGACACAGAGACACAGAGACACAGAGACAGAGAGACAGAGAGACAGAGAGACAGAGAGACAGAGACAGAGACAGAGACACACTTAGAAACAGAGACAGAGAGAGACAGAGAGAAGGAGCTACACACTTTGACGTTACTGCATCAGACCACAGAGACACAGAGAGACAGACAGAGACACAGAGACACAGAGAGACAGAGAGACACAGAGACAGAGAGACACAGAGACACACTTTGACGTTAATGCATCAGACCACAGAGACACAGAGACAGTTAGTTAGTTACTTTATTGACACAAATGTATAAAACATTGGGTCCAAACGATAATAAAAAACCCATGAATCAAAAACTTTAAAAAAGGTACAATACATTCAAATTAAAATATACAATACACAATACAGAAACCCTTTACAGGAGCTTTCTATTGCTCCACAAGTGACAGGCAGGCATGTAGCATAATGCAAAGTCTCTCTGTTAGTGCCCACAAAGAGTGATCTCAAATCAATACCCTCATGTCCTCATTGTCTCCACCAGGCCGAAGGCATGGGGAGAGACTATGTTTTGCACTCCGTCCGTCCGCGTGTCCGTCCGTGTGTGTGTGTGTCCGTCCGTTAGCAGCTAATCTCGGCCACCGTTAACCCGGTCGATGCCACATTTTGCACACACACTCCCTGGATGCCAACGATGAACCTCTGCCCCAAACCTTCCAGAACGGCCTGTTATAGCGCCACCAGGAGGCCGCTTTGTGCAAAACACGTTTTTGCACAGCACACCTACATATTTTGTCCACACATCACGCAAATTGGTACACAGTCTCTCTAGAGCCATTCAACCAAACCGGTCTTTCAGATTTCTCACACTCCATCCTGATTGGTTAAGATTGGCTTCCAAAGTTCACAGGAGTGCTCAGTTTCAAACAAAATGCTGCAAATCATGAACACATCGCGTGATTTCCGTGAAATTGTGCACCCACATTCCCACTAGGCCGAGGACAAAATGCCACATGAACAATTTCAACTCAACCTCAAGGTGGCGCTATAACTGGCCGAAAAGTGTTTTTACCTCTAACTGCACGGATCTGTGGATAACCTGGTGGAGACCTGTGCCCAGAAGGGCACTTTTTCTAGTTTCACTCTGATATCTTGTGTGAGGGGACACGCCAGTATGTGCTGTTCGTTTTGTATACCACCAACTAGAGCTGGGACTCGATTAAAAAAAATAATCTAATTAATCAGAGGCTTTGCGATTAATTAATCTAGATTAATCGCATTTTAATCGCATATCATTATTTGACCCGAGAACAGTGAGAAAGCAATTTTTTCAAATGGATTTTGGTATACTAGTGAATCAATGAATAGTGAATACATAAGTTTAAGCAATAAAACATTGTTTTTGTAGTCATAGGGGTAATAATTCTTTATTGAATAATTGCACACAACTGTGCTGTAATCCACGCTACCATTGGATAGCCTTTTAAATACTATTTCCAATCCACGGGGACAAGCAAAGTGATCTCAGCGGCTTCCCCCAGTCTGGTGAACTGTCTGCGGTGTCTGGTGGTGTTATTGTCTGAAGAGGACACGGACACTTGGTGCGCAGGTCCGTCTGAAAACTGTCCAGTGACAACGTTCCGCGGTGAAAAGAATTGTGCGATTAAAATGCGTTCATTATTTTAATGCATTAATTTTTCTGTAGTTAATTCATCGTAATTAGTCGCAATTAGTCCCGGCCCTAATACCAACACACAGAGACACAGAGGCAGGAGTTGGACCACTCGGTTCACACGCTGCTCTGCCTGGTGCGTACATGGCATTAAGCGCCGTGTTAATGAGTCCAATGTCCTGTTGTAGAATAGACGGTGATGAGAGGATGGATACAGCAAAACAAAACAACAGATGGACTTCACTAGACGGTTAACGTGAACACGAGGCACCGGCATTATTATGATCCTACAATATGAAGATTTATTACAGAACGGGTATATGTAATCCGAAACGCATGCTCCCAGTATTAACCCATTTTGGGTGGGAACCCATTTTGGTATTAGCATCATGTCGTGCTTTAGCTGTTGAAAAATAGCAGATCTACAAGCTCGTAGCGCGCCACCGAGTGGCGCGCTACGAGCTTGTAGGTCTGCTATTTTTTGAAAAATCAAAGAGCGACTGACATAGAAAAAGACATTTTTAGAATCTGATCTCAGGTCAGAATGGGTTAATCAGAACCGTATCAGCTAATTAACTGCCTGATCCACGGATGAGTGGATCAGGCAGTAGTGTTCATGCATAATTGATTTATTTAATTCACTGTTTTGGTATGCAAAACTTTATAGTGTGTTCAGGCATAGAGCCCTATAATTGTTTTATTTCCACATGTGCTATGATGATAGATTGATGATTGATTGATGATAGATTGATGCTAGATTGATGATATATTGATGATAGATTGATGATGGATTGAGACTTTGTGTATAGATTATAGCTCAGTGTGTTCAGCTGCTTGTTTGGGGTCGGTCACGGTGCTCAGGTATTCTGCCACTGTGTATTCTCTGTTTAGGGCCAGATAGCATTCTAGTTTACTCTGCTTTTGTGTTGCTTCTTCTTTCCAGTGTGTCAGATAGTTTTCCTTTTGCCGTTTTATAATTTGGTTTAGTCCAATGGGTTTTCTATCTCGTGGCTCTGTTTGTGTTTGTGCCCGGAGTTCCAGGGCCAGCTGGCTGAGGGGGCATCCCTCTAGAGTTTCACTGTGTGTGAGTGCCTTGTTATGGAGTGCATCTATAGGTCGCTTTCTTTTAGGTGGTTGTAGAACTTAAGTGCTCTCTTTTTTATTTTGATTATGAGTGGGTATCGTCCTAATTCTGTCCTGCATTCACTCACACCTTCACGTCTAGCACACAACGTTGTTGCATTCTAGATGTAAACAAAGGGTTAAGTGTCATGGCCGCCAACCCAATGCATTTCCAATGGAAGTCACATGGTAGGCTACACTGCACATCCCTGAGGTTTATTGTGAAGCACTTTTCATAGACGCGTTTAACCCATTCTGACCTGAGATCAGATTCTAAAAATGTCTATTACATCCTGACAGTTTCATTATTAACCCATTCTGACCTGAGATCAGATTCTAAAAGTGTCTTCGATTTTTCAAAAATAGCAGACCTACAAGCTCGTATCGCGCCACTCGGTGGCGCGATATGAGCTTGTAGATCTGCTATTTTTCAATAGCTAAAGCACAACGTGATGCCAACACCAAAATGGGTGCCCGTTCAGAATGGGTTAAGATCTGGTGCTTTACCTCTGGCAGTTGAGGTTGGCAGATATACTGGCGTTCCTGAGGAGCAGTGACTGTCTGCTCTTTGTGACCTGGGGGAGTTGTAGAGGATGAGTTTCATTTTGTTTTCTACTGTCCATTATACCATGATTTAAGAAACTTTTTATTTGGAAAGAATTCAGGATAAGAACCCAGATCTGTTTTGGATGTCTGAGTGTTTTATGTTAAATCGGTTGTTCAGTAATGACGTTTTTGTTTTTGGAAAATTGTATGGAGAAGGCAAAATTCAAGGCATGGCAGTTACGTTGGAGAACGATGTATCCATGAGTAACTGTCTATTTGTGTATATGTATTATTATTATATGTACAATGTTGTGAGTGTCATGTAAGCCCGTGCTTACATGACACTCACATAATATTACTCATCTATCTATCTATCTATATACAAGTTATACAAAATATGATCATAGCACCACCATTAAGCCTTTTCGTGTCTCACACACACCCCCTAGAAGACGCCTGCGCACAACGGGGGGTGCCCACGCATGAAGGGGGGGGTGGGGCACCACAGGGGGTGCAACCGCACACACACACCCCCTAGAAGGCGCGCCGTGCGCACCATAGGGGGTGCACGCACACACACACACCCCCTATAGAAGGCGAGCCGTGCGCACCATAGGGGGTGCACCGCACACACACACCCCCTAGAAAGCTTGTGCGCGCCACAGTTTGGGAAGCCACACACACACACCACAGGGGGTGCACGACTGCTGCCTGCACCACCGCTTGGGAAGACCCCGCGAGGAGTCTAGACTAAAATAGCAAGTGCCGTGCCGTGTGCAGACCCTGATCTGTGAAGTATAGGCTACATGTTTTTAATTATAAGACCTGACGTCGAAGAAAAAAAAAGTCTTCTAAATCATGAAAATCTTCTGAAAGGCCTCATGTTTCTATGTCGGTGGTGCTCAACATTTCATGTCAAGGACCCTACAAATTATATTTATTTGGTCGCCGACCCCCATCTGAAAATATGTTGCTCCAGGAACCCCCTCCAGAAGCAAAGATTTGAGTTAAACACGTTTCGCTCTGAATGAATATATTCAAAGATTTGCCTCCACAATTTCACGATAGCAGACCTACAAGTTCCCTTGGCCCTATATATGCTCCAATGGGCTATAAGGAGCATAAATGACCCAAAGTGGTCAGTGGCACGCGTTTATGCTGCTTTTCATGCTTTTTGATTATAGGCTGCGGGTCTAATTGCTCGTGAAACATGCCAACAGTTTGCACCAGTGTTTTTTTTTCCCCAGTGGCTTTTCTGCTGATTAGTCATGAGAGAGAATCAAATTTAAAATAGCTTACATCGACTTTTGCTTTGGTTTAGTCGTGCTATACGTAGGTTTACCTTGGAATTATACATTACCGTGGGGGAGCTTATGAGCGTTATACATTCATATGAGAAAACGCTTCTCATTTTCAACCAAATGAGTCTCTTATGTTTTACGCAAGCCGAATAATATACCCTTTAGAAAATAAATAAAAAAAAGATTCTTGGTTCTCATGTATCGTGTATGTAATATGAAGGCATACTGAAAACCATCACAGCATCATTCATATGGATCTGTTTGACGGACAGGTTTATGGTTATGTTTATGTTTATGGAATAGTCGCCTATTACACCAAACTGATTTAATCCATTCTGGAAGGGAAAACCCCTTTTGGTGTTTTAAGCATTATGTTATGCTTTAGCTATTGGAAAATAGCAGATCTACAAGCTCATAACGCGCCACCTGGTGCCACGCTACGAGCTTGTAGATCTGCTATTTGTTTTTGTTTTTAATCTTGAAAATGTGGCGCAAATCTTCGAATATATATTCTTTCAGAGCGAAGGTTTTTAACTCAAATCTTTGCTTCTTGAGGGGGTTCCTGGAACAACATGTTTTCAGATGGGGGGGGGGGGTCGTTGGCCAATTTCATATATAATTTGTGGGGGTCCTTGACATGAAATATAGTTTGAGAACGACTGACATTAGAAACATGAGGTTTTTCAGAAACCATTTTCACCATTTTGGGGCGGGAACCCCTTTCGGTGTTAGCATCATGCTATGCTTTAGCTATTGAAAAAAATAGCAGATCTACAAGCTCAAAGCGCGCCACCGAGTGGCGCGATATGAGCTTGTAGGTCTGCTATTTTCGGAAAAATCGAAGAACGACTGACATAGAAACATGGCGTTTTCTCAGAAAACTGTCAGGATGTAGACAAGACATGTTTTGAATCTGATCTCAGGTCAGAATGGAAACTGTCAGGATGTAGACAAGACATTTTTAGAATCTGATCTCAGGTCAGAATGAAAACTGTCAGGATGTAGACAAGACATTTTTAGAATCTGATCTCAGGTCAGAATGAAAACTGTCAGGATGTAGACAAGACATTTTTAGAATCTGATCTCAGGTCTATAGAATGGGTTAAATGCAGCATCGTGGCTACCGTACCGTACCGTACCGTACCGTACCGTACCGTACCGTACCGTACCGTACCATACCATACCGTACCGTACCATACCGTACTGCTGCCCACTCACATTCCGATGCCTGTAAACGAAACAGTTTTTCTGCTGGATGGAGAAGATGGAGATGGATGGAGCTTTGGAGAGATGGATGGCGTTCAGACGACGTTCACGTACAGCTGATATTTTACATCCATCGGGGGGAAAGGGAGATTGATCGGACCTGTCTGGCGAGAATAAACATGCATCACAAATGCCACCTATAAAACAGTCACAACTTCTGTGTTTAACCCATTCTGACCTGAGATCAGATTCATACGAGGTTTCCACTAGTGGACACACACTGGTCTGATTATAACCCATTCTGACCTGAGATCAGATTCTATAAAAATGTCAGTCGTTTCTTCGTTTTTTTTTCAAAAATAGCAGACCTACAAGCTCATAGCGCGCACACTCGGTGGCGCGATATGAGCTTGTAGATCTGCTATTTTTCAATAGCTAAAGCATAACATGATGCTAACACCAAAATGGGTTCCCGTTCAGAATGGGATAATTGCTGTGTTTCTTTCTCAGCTGTATACTCCTCCTCTGCCTCTCTCTGTCTTCATCTCTGTCGAGTTTAACCCATTTTGACCTGGGAACGATTATATACAGATGTCTTCTAAATCCTGACAGTTTTCTGGAAAAACCCTCATGTTTCTAATGTCAGTCGTCTCAAACATTTTCATGTCAAGGACCCCCAAGATTATATGTAATTGGCCGCCCGACCCCCCCCCCCCCCCCCCCCGTCTGATAATATGTTGTTCCAGGGACCCCCCCCCCCCCCCCCCCCCCTCAGAAGCAAAGATTTGAGTTAAAAACGTTCGCTCTGAAAGAACATTCAAAGATTTGCGCCACATTTTCAACGATTTTTCAAAAATAGCAGACCTATACAAGCTCATAGCGCGCCACTCGGTGCCGCGCTATGAGCTTGTAGATCTGCTTCTTGCTAAAGCACGACATGATGCTTTGAAACACCAAAAGGGGTTCCCGGCCCCGAATGGATTAAAGCAGGCACTTTGTATAACTTTATGATAGATCGAGTACGTTGATAACAATAAAACTTAAACACTATTGGAGCAGTTGTATTATCTTGTCTCCCTGCTCCTCTGTTGTCGATCTGCAGTACGTTTAGAGGCAGTCTCACCTATTAATTAATTAGACACATGGATCTCACACAAATTTTAACCGATTCAATGTATTCATCCCCTGAGCAAGCAGGCTCAATGGTAAAGGTTGTAGCAGTTGGGGTGTTATCAATGGACTGTATAGGCCAATGCTGCATGTTCTTATACGCAGTGGTTGCACCTGGTCTTTTGTCCTTCAGGCTTGCATCATAATGTATACCACCTTGGCAAGGCTTTTTACAGGCCCCCCCCCAATGACCCCCAGCGGTGGAATGCACTTCCCATCGCAGTCAGAACTGCAGCATCACTCCCAATCTTCCGCCGTAGTCTGAAAACCCACCTTTTCAGACTCCATCATGGCCCATAGCACTTACCCTACCCCCTTAGATAGCATTTCTGTTGGCTTAGATAGCATTTGACACAGACTTATAGCATGTTATGTAGACAGCACTATAATTGTATTGTATGTAGTCATAGCACGTCATAGTACATATGTATAGCATAGTAGTATATATGTATAGTTTCATTATATAGATATTCCACTGTTACTTTCTTAGCTTACGCATGTTTCATGATAAATGTTTTTATGTGATGTATTCCCATGCTTTTTTGTTCTTGCTTAATGTAAGTCGCTCTGGATTAAGAGCGTCTGCTAAATGCCTAAATTGTAAATCCCCCCCCCCCCCCCACAGTGACCGCTTTAGGAACCCCATACGCACTGTTTTATAAGAAGGCAGTAAATGTGTGTCATTGGAATTCCAGAAAAGCAACTGATGAATGAATAACAACCGCACGCGTTCCAGTCACGCCTCCATGAATGTACAACCGCACGTGTGCAGGAATTATACACACGTATACTTACTGTATACACGAGTCTATACACGAGGAATACACAATTCATATTTATCCCATTCTGCGCGGGAACCACCTTTTTGGTGTTTTATAAAGCATTATGTTATGCTTTAGCTGTTGGGGAAAAAAAAATATAGCAGATCTACAAGCTCCATAATTATGAGCTTGTATAGATCATGCTATTGAAAAATCGTGAAAATGTGGCGAAGATATTTCAATATAATATTATTTCGGAGCGAAAGTTTTTAGCTCAAATCTTTGCTTCTGGGGGGGGGGGCATTACGTTATGCTTTAGCTATTTAAAAATAGCAGATCTACAAGCTCATAGCGCGCCACCGAGTGGCGCGCTATGAGCTTGTAGGTCTGCTATTTTTGAAAAATCGACATAGAAACATAGCTTTTTCAGAAAACTGTCATTTTCAAACGGACATTTTTAGAATCTGATCTCAGGTCAGAATGGGTTAACATGAAAAAGGTTGAGCACCACTGATATATAAACATAGGGTTTTCATAAAACTGTAATGATTTAGAAGACATTTTGTAGCTCAGGTCTAAATGGGTTATGCATACATGCATGTACAATATACAGTATGTGTTCATGTGCATGCTGGGGCCAGCTCCCTGTATACTGTATCTCTGCTGTATATGTTAACAGCATCACTTCACAATGTTGATGCAAAGTATGCAATATTCTTTTTTTTACTTTAAATCCCCTCGGGCCAGCAAAAGGGTCAGAATGCATTCTATAACAACGTTCATTAAAGCTAGGTTTGCTGCAGTGGTGCATTTTACTGTGTGATAAATGTGCAGTGCTTAATATGCATTATTAAGGTGCAAAGTTTTATACATGCACAATACATAAGAGAGTGTGTTTGTGTTTGCGTTTGCGTATGCGTTTGTGCGTGTGTGTGTGCGTGCGTGCGTGCGTGCGTGCGTGTGTGAATTTATTTTTAACAGTTGACATTCTGGACCAATAGAAATAGGCCTATAACGCTGAATTGGCTCTGAAATCTATAAGTCTGTCGTCAAAGCAGACATCTTGTGGCTCAGCGGGTGGTAGAGTGACCGGATAGGAACCGCAAAGGTTCCCGGTTCGAACCCTGTGCAGGGCTCCCACAGAGTTTAGTGTCAAAGTGTCCTTGAGCAAGGAGACTCTGAACCTCCTAATTGCTCCCCTGATGTGCTGGTCGGTGCCTTGCATGGTTTCCTCCGCCATCGGGGTGTGAATGAATGGGGGAATGTAATTCACAATAATCTCTGTAAAGCGCCTTGGATAAAGGCAGCACCATTTATCTTGTTTTAATTTACTGCACAGTTAAGAGTATAAGAGTATAGAGTTATCACCTGACCGGGGGAAGGGGAGGAGGGGAGGGGGGGGGGGGGGAAGTATAGCACGTTGAAGGAACACGCATGTGTTTTTTCGTGAGGACACCTATAAATACACGCGGAGAACATGCTAACTCCACATACAACGGACCAAAGGATTATGACTTTTAGTATTTCACAGAGAAGATTGTGTGCCTGTTATATTATATTCAGGACAGGTGCTGGATGTCAGTCAATCAACGCAGACAACAAGGACAAGAGCTTATTTAAACACATTTTGGGCGGAAACCCCTTTTGGTGTTATAGCATCATGTTATGCTTTAGCTATTGAAAAATAACAGATCTACAAGCTCATAGGTCTGCTATTTTTGAAAAATCGAAGAACGACTGACATCGAAACATGGCTTTTTCAGAAAACTGTCAGGATGTATAGAAGACATTTTTTTTAATCTGATCTCGGGTCAGAATGGGTTAAGGACAACACATTGCAACGTTTCGACCGACTAGGTCTTCATCAGGCAAATATGATCATCAGACCTAGTCGGCCGTAACGTTGCAATTTTCTTGCCTTAACCCATTCTGAACGGGAACCCATTTTGGTGTCAGCATCATGTTATGCTTTATCTATTGAAAAATAGCAGACCTACAAGCTCATAGCGCGCCACCGAGTGGCGCGCTACGAGCTTGTAGGTCTGCTATTTTAGAAAAATCGAAGAACGACTGACGTAGAAGACATTTTTAGAATCTGATCTCAGGTCAGAATGGGTTAAAATAAAGTAAGTGTCTGAGCTCTATGAACTACTGGAGGGCGGATGTTCTTCCTTTGACTTTTAGTTTTTGCCATTTCATTTACATTTTGGCAGCTTTATGCTTCCATAAAGGATTCTCTCTCTCTCTCTCTCTCTCTCTCTCTCTCTCTCTCTCTCTCTCTCTCTCTCTCTCTCTCTCTCTCTCCCTCTCTCAGTTGGACACTGACTGCATCTCTCTCTCTCTCTCTCTCTCTCTCTCTCTCTCTCAGTTGGGACACTGGCTGCACCTCTTGCTCAATCTCCAAAACGTCGTCTCTCTCTCTTACACGGCGTATGTCTCT
>NC_139706.1:49317475-49319975 GCF_964188405.1 Protomyctophum parallelum | reverse complement strand
ACACGTACACGTGCGTGTGGCCGTGTGCGCACTTATTATAAAGTGCTTAGTTTCTCATTTTCCCCTCTGTTCCCACGTGCTCCTTATAGCCCAGCCTGCCTGGCTGTCCCGTCGTGCTCCTTATAGCACAGCCTGCCTGGGGATTCCAATCAGTGAGTGAATGATTACAGGCTCACTTTCTGGCTCAGTCATACAGCCGGTCCAAAACCTGCACGACGACCAGTGAGGAAAAATATATATACAGGGAACTATAGAAATGTGCTCTGCACTGCATGAATCACACTCATTGTGTCGTCTGCATCTCTGCCACAGCTTTGTATAGCTAAGTGATAATCTTATGTACTGTATCTATCTTAAAAGAAGCATGATGGCACGGTGGCACAGTTGGTAGTGCTGTCGCCTCACAGCTAGAAGGTCCTGGGTTCGATTCCCGCTCAGGGCACTGTGGGTGCTGGCGGCGTGTTTCCATCAGTGCCCATACCCGAAGGCGGGGGTTGGCGAAAGGGCCTTTCTGTGTGGAGTTTGCATGTTCTCCCACCGAGAACAAAAACAAAAAGAAGTATGAACAACACCCTCCAGCAAGGGCAGAATCCATATGTTCCGGCCCACAGGCCGGCCGGTGTGCACCGTCGGCCGGTCATTTGACAACGTGCTTTAACACGCAGCCCACCAGACCCGTAGCCTTCCGTTTTCAAGGGTTTATATTCTGTAATCCATGTTTTGATCCGATCAAATCGTTAGCTATACCGCTCGTTAGCATAACAGTCAAAGTGGGACAGGCATGGCCGTGGCCATTTTGAAGATGCGTGCGCAATCTGTGCATCCACTAGCACCATGGATAGCTCCTACACAGTGTTACACACGTCAGCACCATGGATAGCTCCCACAGTGTTACACACTTCAGCACCATGGATAGCTCCTACACAGTGTTACACACTTCAGCACCATGGATAGCTCCTACACAGTGTTACACACTTCAGCACCATGGATAGCTCCTACACTGTTACACACTTCAGCACCATGGATAGCTCCTACACAGTGTTACACACTTCAGCACCATGGATAGCTCCTACAGTGTTACACACTTCAGCACCATGGATAGCTCCTACACAGTGTTACACACTTCAGCACCATGGATAGCTCCTACACAGTGTTACACACTTTAGCACCATGGATAGCTCCTACACAGTGTTACACACTTCAGCACCTTGGATAGCTCCTACACAGTGTTACACACTTCAGCACCATGGATAGCTCCTACAGTGTTACACACTTCAGCACCATGGATAGCTCCTACAGTGTTACACACTTCAGCACCATGGATAGCTCCTACACTGTTACACACTTCAGCACCATGGATAGCTCCTACACAGTGTTACACACTTCAGCACCTTGGATAGCTACTACACAGTGTTACACACTTCAGCACCATGGATAGCTCCTACACAGTGTTACACACTTCAGCACCATGGATAGCTCCTACAGTGTTACACACTTCAGCACCATGGATAGCTCCTACACAGTGTTACACACTTCAGCACCATGGATAGCTCCTACACAGTGTTACACACTTTAGCACCATGGATAGCTCCTACACAGTGTTACACACTTCAGCACCTTGGATAGCTCCTACACAGTGTTACACACTTCAGCACCATGGATAGCTCCTACACAGTGTTACACACTTCAGCACCATGGATAGCTCCTACACTGTTACACACTTCAGCACCATGGATAGCTCCTACACTGTTACACACTTCAGCACCATGGATAGCTCCTACACTGTTACACACTTCAGCACCATGGATAGCTCCTACAGTGTTACACACTTCAGCACCATGGATAGCTCATACACAGTGTTACACACTTTAGCACCATGGATAGCTCCTACACAGTGTTACACACTTTAGCACCATGGATAGCTCCTACACTGTTACACACTTCAGCACCATGGATAGCTCCTACACAGTGTTACACACTTCAGCACCATGGATAGCTCCTACACAGTGTTACACCCTTCAGCACCATGGATAGCTCCTACAGTGTTACACACTTCAGCACCATGGATAGCTCCTACACAGTGTTACACACTTCAGCACCATGGATAGCTCCTACACTGTTACTTCAGCACCATGGATAGCTCCTACACAGTGTTACACCCTTCAGCACCTTGGATAGCTCCTACACAGTGGTACACCCTTCAGCACCATGGATAGCTCCTACAGCGTTACACACTTCAGCACCATGGATAGCTCCTACAGTGTTACACACTTCAGCACCATGGATAGCTCCTACACTGTTACACACTTCAGCACCATGGCTAGCTCATACACTGTAGGAGCTATCCATGGTGCTGCAAAGTGGGAGGGGGAAAGTCTAACGAAAAGATATATAATTCATCTTTTGGGCGATGTCGCCCCGCGATGCTCGCCACTGGTTAAAACGTACTGTTATAGTCCAGTCCATCCGTCCGTCCGTCCGTCCGTCCGTCCGTCCATCC
>NC_139706.1:49282770-49312770 GCF_964188405.1 Protomyctophum parallelum | reverse complement strand
TCACGCTTTTTCATCACGTTTTTTCATCACGTTCTTCATCACGTTCTTCATCACGCTTTTTCATCACGCTTTTTCATCACGTTTTTTCATCACGTTTTTTCATCACGTTTTTCATCACGTTTTTTCATCACGTTTTTCATCACGTTTTTTCATCACGTTTTTTCATCACGTTTTTCATCACGCTTTTTCATCACGCTTTTTCATCACGCTTTTTCATCACGCTTTTTCATCACGCTTTTTCATCACGCTTTTTCATCACGCTTTTTCATCACGCTTTTTTCCATCACGCTTTTTCATCACGTTTTTCATCACGCTTTTTCATCACGCTTTTTCATCACGTTTTTCATCACGTTTTTTCATCACGTTTTTCATCACGCTTTTTCATCACGTTTTTCATCACGCTTTTTCATCAAGTTTTTTCATCACGCTTTTTCATCACGCTTTTTCATCACGCTTTTTCATCACGCTTTTTCATCACGCTTTTTCATCACGCTTTTTCATCACGCTTTTTCATCACGCTTTTTCATCACGCTTTTTCATCACGCTTTTTCATCGCGCTTTTTCATCGCGCTTTTTCATCACGTTTTTCATCACGTTTTTCATCACGTTTTTTCATCACGCTTTTTCATCACGCTTTTTCATCACGTTTTTTCATCACGCTTTTTCATCACGCTTTTTCATCACGCTTTTTCATCACGCTTTTTCATCACGTTTTTTCATCACGTTTTTTCATCACGCTTTTTCATCACGCTTTTTCATCATGCTTTTTCATCACGTTCTTCATCACGCTTTTTCATCACGCTTTTTCATCACGTTTTTTCATCACGTTTTTCATCACGCTTTTTCATCACGCTTTTTCATCACGCTTTTTCATCACGTTTTTCATCACGCTTTTTCATCACGTTTTTCATCACGTTTTTCAACACGCTTTTTCATCACGTTTTTTCATCACGGTTTTTCATCACGTTTTTCATCACGCTTTTTCATCACGCTTTTTCATCACGTTTTTTCATCACGCTTTTTCATCACGTTTTTCATCACGCTTTTTCATCACGCTTTTTCATCACGCTTTTTCATCACGCTTTTTCATCACGCTTTTTCATCACGTTTTTTCATCACGCTTTTTCATCACGCTTTTTCATCACGCTTTTTCATCACGCTTTTTCATCACGTTTTTCATCACGCTTTTTCATCACGCTTTTTCATCACGTTTTTTCATCACGCTTTTTCATCACATTTTTTCATCACGCTTTTTCATCACGCTTTTTCATCACGCTTTTTCATCACGTTTTTTCATCACGCTTTTTCATCACGCTTTTTCATCACGTTTTTTCATCACGCTTTTTCATCACGCTTTTTCATCACGTTTTTTCATCACGCTTTTTCATCACGTTTTTCAACACGCTTTTTCATCACGCTTTTTCATCACGTTTTTCATCACGCTTTTTCATCACGTTTTTTCATCACGTTTTTCATCACGCTTTTTCATCACGTTTTTTCATCACGCTTTTTCATCACGCTTTTTCATCACGTTTTTTCATCACGCTTTTTCATCACGCTTTTTCATCACGCTTTTTCATCACGCTTTTTCATCACGCTTTTTCATCACGCTTTTTCATCACGCTTTTTCATCACGCTTTTTCATCACGCTTTTTCATCACGCTTTTTCATCACGCTTTTTCATCACGCTTTTCATCACGTTTTTTCATCATGCTTTTTCATCACGCTTTTTCATCACGCTTTTTCATCACGCTTTTCATCACGTTTTTTCATCACGCTTTTTCATCACGCTTTTTCATCACGTTTTTCATCACGCTTTTTCATCACGTTTTTCATCACATTTTTTCATCACGCTTTTTCATCACGCTTTTTCATCACGCTTTTTCATCACGCTTTTTCATCACGCTTTTTCATCAGGCTTTTTCATCAGGCTTTTTCATCACGTTTTTTCATCACGCTTTTTTTTTTTTAAGATATTTTTTTTGCGGCTTACGCCTTTTATTGATTTTTGAAGGGACAGACAGTAGGCTGACAGGAAACGGGAGAGAGATGGGGGGATGACATGCAGTAAAGGCCGTGTCGGGTCCGGGAGTCGAACCCGCGGCACACCGCGACTGGATTACCAGTCCGGTGCCCAGACCGTTACGCTACGGCCTGGGCCTTCATCACGCTTTTTCATCACGCTTTTTCATCACGCTTTTTCATCACGCTTTTTCATCACGCTTTTTCATCACGTTTTTTCATCACGTTTTTCATCACGTTCTTCATCACGCTTTTTCAACACGCTTTTTCATCACGCTTTTTCATCACGTTTTTCATCACGCTTTTTCATCACGCTTTTTCATCACGTTTTTCATCACGTTTTTCATCACGTTTTTCATCACGTTCTTCATCACGTTTTTCATCACGTTTTTCATCACGTTTTTCATCACGCTTTTTCATCACGTTTTTCATCACGTTTTTCATCACGCTTTTTCATCACGTTCTTCATCACGCTTTTTCATCACGTTCTTCATCACGTTTTTCATCACGTTTTTCATCACGCTTTTTCATCACGTTTTTCATCACGCTTTTTCATCACGTTTTTTCATCACGCTTTTTCATCACGTTTTTTCATCACGCTTTTTCATCATGTTTTTCATCACGTTTTTCATCACGTTTTTCATCATGCTTTTTCATCACGCTTTTTCATCACGTTTTTTCATCACGTTTTTCATCACGTTCTTCATCACGCTTTTTCATCACGCTTTTTCATCACGTTTTTCATCACGCTTTTTCATCACGTTTTTCATCACGTTTTTCATCACGCTTTTTCATCACGCTTTTTCATCACGCTTTTTCATCACGTTCTTCATCACGCTTTTTCATCACGCTTTTTCATCACGCTTTTTCATCACGCTTTTTCATCACGTTTTTTCATCACGCTTTTTCATCACGCTTTTTCATCACGTTTTTTCATCACGCTTTTTCATCACGCTTTTTCATCACGTTTTTTCATCACGCTTTTTCATCACGCTTTTTCATCACGTTCTTCATCACGCTTTTTCATCACGTTCTTCATCACGCTTTTTCATCACGTTTTTTCATCACGCTTTTTCATCACGTTTTTCATCACGCTTTTTCATCACGTTTTTCATCACGTTTTTCATCACGCTTTTTCATCACGCTTTTTCATCACGCTTTTTCATCACGTTTTTTCATCACGTTTTTCATCACGCTTTTTCATCACGCTTTTTCATCACGTTTTTTCATCACGCTTTTTCATCACGTTCTTCATCACGTTCTTCATCACGTTCTTCATCACGCTTTTTCATCACGCTTTTTCATCACGTTTTTCATCACGTTTTTTCATCAAGTTTTTTCATCACGCTTTTTCATCACGCTTTTTCATCACGTTCTTCATCACGTTTTTCATCACGCTTTTTCATCACGTTTTTCATCACGCTTTTTCATCAAGTTTTTTCATCACGCTTTTTCATCACGTTTTTTCATCACGCTTTTTCATCATGTTTTTCATCACGTTTTTCATCACGTTTTTCATCACGCTTTTTCATCACGTTTTTTCATCACGCTTTTTCATCACGCTTTTTCATCACGCTTTTTCATCATGTTTTTTCATCACGCTTTTTCATCACGCTTTTTCATCACGTTTTTTCATCACGCTTTTTCATCACGTTTTTTCATCACGCTTTTTCATCACGCTTTTTCATCACGCTTTTTCATCACGCTTTTTCATCACGCTTTTTCATCACGCTTTTTCATCACGCTTTTTCATCACGTTTTTTCATCACGTTTTTCATCACGCTTTTTCATCACGCTTTTCATCTCGCTTTTTCGTCTCGCTTTTTCATCACGCTTTTTCATCACGCTTTTTCATCACGCTTTTTCATCACGCTTTTTCATCACGCTTTTTCATCACGCTTTTTCATCACGTTCTTCATCACGCTTTTTCATCACGCTTTTTCATCACGCTTTTTCATCACGTTTTTTCATCACGTTTTTTCATCACGCTTTTTCATCACGCTTTTTCATCACGTTTTTCATCACGTTTTTTCATCACGCTTTTTCATCACGTTTTTCATCACGCTTTTTCATCTCGCTTTTTCATCACGTTTTTCATCACGCTTTTTCATCACGCTTTTCTTTTTTAGCGTCAGCTAAATGTGGACAAAAAAAAAACCTCTGCGTTGTCAGCAGACAGACAGGGGAGGCTGCGGGCGGGGCTTGACTCTCGTGACCTGCCTGAACTATAACACTATATATGCTCAATAATGTGTGGTAATAGGATAACCCATTCTGACCTGAGATCAGATTCTAAAAGATTTATTTTTCCGATTTTTCTCAAAAAATAGCAGACCTATAAGCTCGTAGCGCGCCACTCGGTGGCGCGCTACGAGCTTGTAGATCTGCTATTTTTTCAATAGCTAAAGCATAGCATGATGCTAACACCAAAATGGGTTCCCGTTCAGAATAGGATAAGTTGGCCGTCGCCTCCTTTTATGGAGGGAATTACAGTAATCAGGGGATTATGCTTCATGTTAACCCATTTTTGTCGGGAACACCCTTTTTGGTGTTTTAAGCATTGTACGTTAGGCTTTTAGCTATTGAAAAACAGCAGATCTATACAAGCTCGTAAGCTACGAGCTTTGTATAGATCTGCTATTTTTTTTTTATCGTGAAAATGTGGCACAAATTTGGGATGTATTCTTTCAGAGCGAAAACGTTTTCAACTCAAAAATCTTTGCTTCGGGGGGGGGGGGGGGGTGGGGGTCCCTGGAACAACATATTTTCAGATGGGGGGGGGGGGGTCGGCGGGCCAATTACATTATATTTTTGGGGGTCCTTGACATGAAAATGTTTGAGAACGACCGACACAGAAACATGAGGGTTTTTCAGAAAACTGTCAGGATTTAGAAGACGTTTGTATAGATTCGAGCTCAGGTCTTAACGGGTTAAGAGGGAAGGGGGGGGGGGGGACCAACAGGCCCATTGATGAAAGCAAACATCGTATACAAACGGATATAAATACAGGGTTAGGGGCGCAGCGGATGTCATTACACCACTTAACCCATTCTGAACGGGAACCCCTTTTGGTGTTAGCATCACGCTACGCTTTAGCTACGAGCTTGTAGGTCTGATATTCTTTTTGAAAAATCGAAGAACGACTGACATTTTTTTTAGAATCTGATCTCAGGTCAGAATGGGTTATAATCAGACCAGTGTGTGTGTGTGTGTGTGTCCAGTGGAAACCTCGTACAAATCTGATCTCAGGTCAGAATGGGTTAAGACGGGGGGGGGGGGGGACCACAAAACACATCGTTTTCTCCAGAGGATGTTCTGGTATAGGAGACATCGATAATACCCCCCCTGATGTAGAGGATGTGGTATATAGGACTATAACCTTCTGCATGGTCAGAACGTCCGCTAATCATTAATACAGCGTGTCCAATTCTGTATAATAAATGGCCGTTTCCAGTGTATATACTGTACAATGGACAGCACAAATATGGTGTCCTGGACCGTTGCTATAGATAACCCCATTAGAGCTTGACGTTTACAACAAACACCATTAACCCATTCTGACCTGAGATCAGATTCATACGAGGTTTCCAACTGGACACACACATTGGTCTGATTATAACCCATTCTGACCTGAGATCAGATTCATACGAGTTTTCCACTGGACACACACACACACTGGTCTGATTATAACCCATTCTGACCTGAGATCAGATTCTATAAAAAAAATGTGTCAGTCATTCTTCGATTTTTCAAAAAATAGCAGACCTACAAGCTCGTAGCGCGCCACTCGGTGGCGCGCTACGAGCTTGTAGGTCTGCTATTTTTCAATAGCTAAAGCATAACATGATGCTGACACCAAAATGGGTTCCCGTTAAGAATGGGATAACATGCACACTAGTACTTTCTCGGCTGTGGGGCTTACAGTACAAGCATCGATACACTCACATGAATTCAAAATGAGGAATCATAACTCCTGAAAAGGAGGTTTAAAGATCTGGGCCCTGCTGACAGCATGCAGCTACAGGTTTAAAGATCTGGGCCCTGCTGACAGCATGCAGCTACAGGTTTAGAGATCTGGGCCCTGCTGATGGCATGTAGCTACAGGGTTAGAGATCTGGGCCCTGCTGACAGCATGCAGCTACAGGTTTAAAGATCTGGGCCCTGCTGACAGCATGCAGCTACAGGTTTAAAGATCTGGGCCCTGCTGACAGCATGCAGCTACAGGTTTAAAGATCTGGGCCCTGCTGACAGCATGCAGCTACAGGTTTAAAGATCTGGGCCCTGCTGACAGCATGCAGCTACAGGTTTAGGACACCTACTGTTCTTCCTGTGCTTCCTGGTGTGACCACTACCTTATTTGGACATGACATGTTGACCACCTTATGAAGGGTTCTCTGCCATCCACTAGGGGCAGTATCTCTTTAGCTTACCTGTTCTGTAGAGTGAAGAAGGGAGCCATTTTGTTTGCTATCAGTTCCATGTTGACATTCAGAGATGCATGTTGTGTTGGCTGGAAGTTCCTCACTTAATAACTGTAAGTTTATTTATGTTATGTTTATGTATGGAACTCTATGGTATAGTTTTTGTTACTTTATTTTCTATACACTCTTATGGGAATACCTGATTGCTTTTATGCATCTTCATGTCAGAATTATAGCCTACTCATTTTAGTTAATGCTTTTCTATTATTGTTTGTTTTTTACTGCAGGGCTTCTTCATCTTTGTCATGAAAGAAACAATTTGACATAGAGTAGTGTATTTCTTCACTTCAGGGGGGTGGGAAACCTGAGACCAACCTTTGCATTTCCGTTTGATGTCTCTGTCTTGAGCTGTATAAAGCCTACTAAAATGTTTGTGACAGTGTGTGTGTGTTAAGGCTCATACATAGTCTGGATTTACGGTGGTTAGGTGACCACCGAACTACAACATGACGTCACTGCGGTGGTCACCTCACCACCGGAGCGGTGGTCACCTCACCACCGGAGCGGTGGTCACCTCACCACCGGAAATCCAGACTATGAATAGGCCTTCATAGTGTCCGGATGCCGTGAGGCTGAAGGATGCATGGGGCTCCCAGCCCCATGGCTGTGATCTGCTGTCCTGTAGGCCATATACTCTCTGAAAATAAAAATGGAACTCCGGAACAACTTTAATTTCCCTGTCCGTCGTCCACTTCATTATCCGTATTTTTGCCCGAGTCTTTACGTCTGTTCATGAGCTTTAATTATAGGGAGAGGAAAAGCAGCAGTTCTCTCCTTTTTAAGTTAATTTATACTTCAAGTCTCTTTCGCTTGTTTTTTTTTACGCCGTGGCGCCCCTCATGACCAGACCCGGAGCAGAGCTGTTTGTTGTTGATCCAGACATCAGGACTAATCGTCCTGAGTTTACACCCCCAGTGCTTTATTCCATTCTGACCGGAGATCAGATTCATACGAGGTTTCCACTGGACACACACTGGTCCGATGAACCCATTCTGACCTGAGATCAGATTCAAAAAATGTCAGTCGTTCGATTTTTCAAAAAATAGCAGACCTACAAGCTCATAGCGCGCCACTCGGTGGCGCGCTATGAGCTTGTAGATCTGCTATTTTTCAATAGCTAAAGCATAAAATGATGCTGACACCAAAATGGGTTCCCGTTCAGAATGGGTTATTCATGTGTCCAGAGAGACTCCGGAGCAGGAAAATGATTTATGCTGCTGGATCCATGTCTTTATTACTACTACAATGGTCCTTAACACCGTGGGACTTTAACCCATTCTGACCTGAGATCAGATTCTAAAAAATGTCTTCTACATCCTGACAGTTTTCCATTCTGACCCGAGATCAGATTCTAAAAAAAATGTCTTCTAATGTCAGTCGCTCTTCGCATTTAAAAAAAATAGCAGACCTACAAGCTTGTAGGTCTGCTATTTTTCAATAGCTATAAAGCACGACATGATGCTATAACACCAAAATGGGTTCCCGTTCAGAATGGGTTAAAAAAACAATCAGCGGATGCTGTCTCATTGTCCCCGCACGCATTTTTAATTACTTTTTAGTCTTTTTTTCTGAGAACGGGCGCCGCAGGCTGTTGTGTTGTTCATGGAAAGAGTGGAAAGAGAGAAAATAATACAATACAGTATGTGACTTAATTTGGACAGTTTTAACATTTTTTTTGTTTTAGCTCAGCTGCTATTTTTATCCACTCATATTCACTGCAGTGTTGTTTTCGTCGACTAAAAATAAGACGGAAAATGTTCGTCGACTACCTTTTTTCACTGACTAAAACTAAATAAAAACTAAATAAAAACGAATCTATGGTGACTAAAACTAAGACTAAATATACTGACAATTTCGTCAACAAAAACTAGACTAAAATGTTAGGAAGGGACTAGTGGACAAGATATCCAGTTTTATGCTGGGTTGCATGCTGAAAATAGCAGATCTACAATCTCACAAGAGATTGTAGATCTGCTATTTTCAACATGCAACCAAAGTGTAAAATATGTCATTACAACGACATCAAGGCCTGTCAAAACACATTTTAGTCGACTAAATCTACAGTTGATTTAGTCGACTAAGATCGTATGACATTTAGTCGACTAAAACTAGACTAGAACATTCCAGGCGACTAAAATGTGACTAAAACGAAGTGAAAACTATTCAAGAGACTAATGACTAAAACTAATAATGCTGCCAAAAACAACACTAATTCACTGAACGCATTAGCTCATTAAGCAGAATTAACCCGCGCTGCACAGCGGTAATGTGACAGATGGTGACATGGGACCGTGGGATGTGTTGGCAGGCAGTCAGTCAGTCGTTGTTGATGATGACGCAGAGGGCAGAGGAGGAAACTCATAATTAATCTGACTTGCTCATAATTTAACTCAACGTTTAAGTGGTAATGACAGTCATGGTGTTTACGATGTTTAAACCTTTAAACTCATAATGAATCTGACTGCCTCATAATTTAACTCAACGTTTAAGTGGTAATGACAGTCATGGTGTTTACGATGTTTAAACCTTTAAACTCATAATGAATCTGACTGCCTCATAATTTAACTCAACGTTTAAGTGGTAATGACAGTCTTGGTGTTTACGATGTTTAAACCTCTCATTCTTCATTACTTGTATAGTTGCAACACAACGAGCCACACAGTGTTGTTTTTTTTGCAGCAAATTTCTATTTTAGTTTTAGTCATATAGTCTCTTGAATAGTTTTCACTTTAGTTTTAGTCACATTTTAGTCACCTGAAATGTTCTAGTGTTTAGTCTAGTTTTAGTCGACTAAATCTACAGTTGATTTAGTCGACTAAAATGTGTTTTGACAGGCCTTGATGTCGTTGTAATGACATATTTTACACTTTGGTTGCATGCTGAAAATAGCAGATATACAATCTCACAACGCGTCGCATCTGCTATTTTCAGCATGCAACCCAGCATAAAACTGGATCTCTTGTCCACTAGTCCCTTCCTAACATTTTAGTCTAGTTTTTATTTGTTGACAAAATTGTCAGTATACTTAGTCTTATAGTTTTAGTCATCATAGATTCGTTTTTATTTAGTTTTTATTTAGTTTTAGTCAGTGAAAAAAGGTATTCTTAGCTTTAGTCGACGAAAACAACACTGGAGCCACGAGCCTCAGCGCTTTAGGGCTTAGGATTCACACGAACTGTTCAGAAGAACTGTTCAGAAGAACTGTTCAGAAGAACTGTTCAGAAGAAGCTTCTGCAGTCTGCACACACGTGTACAACAACAACAACAACAACAACGCCACAGCTGGGTGTACTGCTTGCATTTAACCCATTCTGACCTGAGATCAGATTCATACGAGGTTTCCGCTGGACACACACTGGTCTGATGAACCCATTCTGACCTGAGATCAGATTTTAAAAAATGTCAGTCGTTCTTCGATTTTTCAAAAATAGCAGACCTACAAGCTCGTATCGCGCCACTCGGTGGCGCGATATGAGCTTGTAGATCTGCTATTTTTAAATAGCTAAATCATAACATGATGCCGACACCAAAATGGGTGCCCGTTCAGAATGGGTTAAAGTCGTTTACAACCGTTTCACAACATTCCACTGTCCAGCTTTCCTAGCTTGCCTTAGCAGTTGAAATGCCAATGACCCATGAACTTGAACAATGCCGTCTCCAGCTGTCGAGAGGTGTGCAACTTCACTGCTTGCGGGGGGAGAAAGTGTGTCGGCGGTCAGGTTGACCGAAAAAGACCAGACCTACTAGGTCTGGTAGGTCTGCCTAAAATCATATTTACAAAACGTTTCAGATGGAGGAAAAAAAAACACAGATGATTTGAATTGAATATTTAGGAAAAGTCATTCAAGGGGAACTTTCTCAAGACTTCATGGGCAAAGAAAATCCACTTCAAAATGGGTCAGAAAGAGCGCTCTGACGTGCTAGTGTTAACCCATTCTGACCTGAGATCAGATTCATACGAGGTTTCCGCCGGACACACACTGGTCTGATGAACCCATTCTGACCTGAGATCAGATTCAAACGAGGTTTCCGCCGGACACACACTGGTCTGATGAACCCATTCTGACCTGAGATCAGATTCTAAAAATGTCAGTCGTTCTTCGATTTTTCAAAAAATAGCAGACCTACAAGCTCATAGCGCGCCACTCGGTGGCGCGATATGAGCTTGTAGATCTGCTATTTTTCAATAGGTAAAGCATAACATGATGCTGACACCAAAATGGGTGCCCGGTCAGAATGGGTTAAACTATATATTTTGTTGACCATGTTCTCCAGGGTCTGTACGAGGCCTTCTCCATTTCCCCTCTACACCAGGGGTTCTCAGCCCGTGGGGGGGGGGGGGGGGGTCCCCAAATTATATACATTAAAAAAAATAGTATATGCATAAACTTTCCTTAATGATTACAGTATATCTGGTTTCAATATTCATTTATGATATATTTTCTCTAGTAAGGATATTTTTGCAGTCATTTTGTAATTGGGGTGGGGTGGGGGGGGGGGGGGGGGGGGGGAACCCCTGCTCTACACAAAATAGCTGCAAACGAGCTGAAAACGCTTGATCTTCACTATTGTCACCAAATGTTTGCTCACTATGAAATTCCCAGAACAGGAATGTTGGGTTCCCCTGGCCAAGTTCATTTATTTGACATTTTTTTGCAAAGTCAGTCCAAATTAAAAAAAAAAAATCACCACAGTTGAACAGTTTGTCTTTACATTAACCCATTAAAGGACCACTTCACCACTTCTCAACCTATATTTCACTAATGTGTCCACTGCTTCTTCTGATTTGGTGACAGCAAGCGATGACATCACATGACCTCTGGGCTGGTCACCAGGTCATCAAATGTCTTGCAGCGAGCGTCTAGATTTAAAGTTAAGCACAATATGGTCATCTAAATATGGTCATCTAAATATGGTCATCTAATTTATGACTTGTAATGTTGTTCGTCCGGTGCTCCGATGCATATGACGTAATGATTAATTTGTGCTCTATGGCATTGGTTTCAGATTACATACATGTATACATAGGGGCACTGAAACATATCTTTATTACGTCACCATGGCATTGGTTTCAGATTACATACATGTATACATAGGGGCACTGAAACATATCTTTATTACGTCACCATGGCATTGGTTTCAGATTACATACATGTATACATACGTAGGGGCACTGAAACATATCTTTATTACGTCACCATGGCTTTGGTTTCAGATTACATACATGTATACATAGGGGCACTGAAACATATCTTTATTACGTCACCATGGCATTGGTTTCAGATTACATACATGTATACATACGTAGGGGCACTGAAACATATCTTTATTACGTCACCATGGCATTGGTTTCAGATTACATACATGTATACATAGGGGCACTGAAACATATCTTTATTACGTCACCATGGCATTGGTTTCAGATTACATACATGTATACATAGGGGCACTGAAACATATCTTTATTACGTCACCATGGCATTGGTTTCAGATTACATACATGTATACATAGGGGCACTGAAACATATCTTTATTACGTCACCATGGCATTGGTTTCAGATTACATACATGTATACATAGGGGCACTGAAACATATCTTTATTACGTCACCATGGCATTGGTTTCAGATTACATACATGTATACATAGGGGCACTGAAACATATCTTTATTACGTCACCATGGCATTGGTTTCAGATTACATACATGTATACATAGGGGCACTGAAACATATCTTTATTACGTCACCATGGCTTTGGTTTCAGATTACATACATGTATACATAGGGGCACTGAAACATATCTTTATTACGTCACCATGGCATTGGTTTCAGATTACATACATGTATACATAGGGGCACTGAAACATATCTTTATTACGTCACCATGGCATTGGTTTCAGATTACATACATGTATACATAGGGGCACTGAAACATATCTTTATTACGTCACCATGGCATTGGTTTCAGATTACATACATGTATACATACGTAGGGGCACTGAAACATATCTTTATTACGTCACCATGGCTTTGGTTTCAGATTACATACATGTATACATAGGGGCACTGAAACATATCTTTATTACATCACCATGGCTTTGGTTTCAGATTACATACATGTATACATAGGGGCACTGAAACATATCTTTATTACGTCACCATGGCATTGGTTTCAGATTACATACATGTATACATAGGGGCACTGAAACATATCTTTATTACGTCACCATGGCATTGGTTTCAGATTACATACATGTATACATACGTAGGGGCACTGAAACATATCTTTATTACGTCACCATGGCATTGGTTTCAGATTACATACATGTATACATAGGGGCACTGAAACATATCTTTATCACGTCACCATGGCATTGGTTTCAGATTACATACATGTATACATAGGGGCACTGAAACATATCTTTATTACGTCACCATGGCATTGGTTTCAGATTACATACATGTATACATAGGGGCACTGAAACATATCTTTATTACGTCACCATGGCATTGGTTTCAGATTACATACATGTATACATAGGGGCACTGAAACATATCTTTATTACGTCACCATGGCATTGGTTTCAGATTACATACATGTATACGTAGGGGCACTGAAACATATCTTTATTACATCACCATGGCATTGGTTTCAGATTACATACATGTATACATAGGGGCACTGAAACATATCTTTATTACGTCACCATGGCATTGGTTTCAGATTACATACATGTATACATAGGGGCACTGAAACATATCTTTATTACGTCACCATGGCATTGGTTTCAGATTACATACATGTATACATAGGGGCACTGAAACATATCTTTATTACGTCACCATGGCATTGGTTTCAGATTACATACATGTATACATAGGGGCACTGAAACATATCTTTATTACATCACCATGGCATTGGTTTCAGATTACATACATGTATACATAGGGGCACTGAAACATATCTTTATTACGTCACCATGGCATTGGTTTCAGATTACATACATGTATACATAGGGGCACTGAAACATATCTTTATTACGTCACCATGGCATTGGTTTCAGATTACATACATGTATACATAGGGGCACTGAAACATATCTTTATTACGTCACCATGGCATTGGTTTCAGATTACATACATGTATACGTAGGGGCACTGAAACATATCTTTATTACATCACCATGGAGAGCCAGTTATACCCTGGCATTGGTACATATCTTCTTGTGCACAAGATCTCTGCTGATTGGTCTAGTGGTTTGTGAGACGTCGTCGTCGGTCATGGCTGCCAGTTCCCACCTGATGTCTTTCGGGAGTTCAGAGCGCTCCACGCCGTACTGAATGACCGCCAGCTTACACAACGCCTTGAGAGCAGGACTCAGATCCAAGATGAGCAGGTCATCACATGCCCTGGCGTCGCCGTCCCCTCCAAAGAGCACCACGCGCTCTCCCACCATGCAGCTGCCCATCCTGTATCTCCCAGACGGACGTCTCCCCTTGGGCTCCAGCTCCTTCCAACGGAGGGTCTCTGGGCTGAACTTCCACATGTCGTCAAAGCAGCCCAACCCTAACCCTTTTCCAGCACAGATGTACAGCTCTCCGTTGTAGGCGAAGGCTGCGTGAAACCAGCGTCCTTCTGGATGAGGCTGTGCAGGAGAAGAGCTGAAGCTCAGCCAGCTGTCGGTCTCCGTGTCAAACACTCTGAGGAGGTCGTAGAACTGATCGGCAAGTCCACATCCCTGGGTCGGTGTTCCCCCGAACACAAACATCTTTGTCCCGATGACGGTGGCCGAGTGACCTCCTGAGAAGGGCGGCTCGGTGCCTCCGGTGTGGACCAAAGACCACAGCATGGTGCCGGTGTCCAACTTGTACACGCCGGTGTACGTGTCTTGTACGTAAGCCTGGTTAAACGTAACCCAGGCTCCGTAGACACACATGACCTTTCCATTCAGCACACAGGCCGAATGGTCGCACATCGCTTCTGGGAGCGTTCCGGAAACCCGAGGCCTGGACCATCTGTGGGTGTCCACGTTGAACGCGTAAAGCTCATTGCAGTCCCCCATGTTGTCTGTGAACACATACCCCCCCCCCCCACACGTACACGGTATCCCCTATGAGTACGGCTGTGTGATAACTGCGTGCCGCAGGAACCTCAGGGGGGCGCTGTCCCGTTTCAGTCGTCAGCGCAAAGCCACCGTGTTGAAGACGTGAACGTCCATGTTACCCGGTTGGGGATTTACTATACGTGTCCGTTCCGTCTCTGGCGTTTCCTCGTCCCAGAACTCCATTCCTCCGAAAGCGTAGACCTTGTCCCCGCCCACCGCCACGGCTGCAGGATGCTCTCTGTTCAGGGCTCCTCCCCCTTTCAGAGGCTCCGCCCAGCGCAGCATGTTCACAGCCAGCGATCAACGTGGAGTTTCTTTTAGTCTTTTCTCTGTTGAGGATCTATGAGGTCATTTCTTGTTAGCGGAGAAGGATCTATGTAGGTAATTTCCTGTTAGCGGAGAAGGATCTATGTAGGTCATTTCCTGTTAGCGGAGAAGGATCTATGTAGGTCATTTCCTGTTAGCGGAGAAGGATCTATGTAGGTAATTTCCTGTTCGCGGAGAAGGATCTATGTAGGTCATTTCCTGTTAGCAGAGAAGGATCTATGTAGGTCATTTCCTGTTAGCGGAGAAGGATCTATGTAGGTAATTTCCTGTTAGCGGAGAAGGATCTATGTAGGTAATTTCCTGTTAGCGGAGAAGGATCTATGTAGGTAATTTCCTGTTAGCGGAGAAGGATCTATGTAGGTCATTTCCTGTTAGCGGAGAAGGATCTATGTAGGTCATTTCCTGTTAGCGGAGAAGGATCTATGTAGGTAATTTCCTGTTAGCGGAGAAGGATCTATGTAGGTCATTTCCTGTTAGCGGAGAAGGATCTATGTAGGTAATTTCCTGTTAGCGGAGAAGGATCTATGTAGGTCATTTCCTGTTAGCGGAGAAGGATCTATGTAGGTCATTTCCTGTTAGCGGAGAAGGAAACACGTTCAAATGAGTGTGTTACAAAGTCGCCTTCCTTATATAGTACGTTGTGATGTCACATGAAACTTGGCCAATCCGTGAAGAGAACCCAGATCCTCCAGTGAGGCTGAGTAATGTGATTGTTGGCACACACCCGCTGGTCCCCTTTTTAAGGGCGCTAGGCCGCTGGTCCCCTTTTTAAGGGCGCTAGGCCGCTGGTCCCCTTTTTAAGGGCGCTAGGCCGCTGGTCCCCTTTTTAAGGGCGCTAGGCCGCTGGTCCCCTTTTTAAGGGCGCTAGGCCGCTGGTCCCCTTTTTAAGGGCGCTAGGCCGCTGGTCCCCTTTTTAAGGGCGCTAGGCCGCTGGTCCCCTTTTTAAGGGCGCTAGGCCGCTGGTCCCCTTTTTAAGGGCGCTAGGCCGCTGGTCCCCTTTTTAAGGGCGCTAGGCCGCTGGTCACCTTTTTAAGGGCGCTAGCCCCTTTAAGGGCGCTATCCCCTTTAAGGGCGCTAGCCCCTTTAAGGGCGCTATCCCCTTTAAGGGCGCTAGGCCGCTGGTCCCCTTTTTAAGGGCGCTAGCCCCTTTAAGGGCGCTAGGCCGCTGGTCCCCTTTTTAAGGGCGCTAGCCCCTTTAAGGGCGCTATCCCCTTTAAGGGCGCTAGCCCCTTTAAGGGCGCTAGCCCCTTTAAGGGCGCTATCCCCTTTAAGGGCACTAGCCCCTTTAAGGGCGCTAGCCCCTTTAAGGGCGCTAGCCCGCTGGTCTCCTTTCTAAGGAGAATTTCCATACTAAAAGGCTTTCTTACCTTTCTTTGTAGTCGTTACGTCCCCACCAAAGAGGTCCAGGTGTTATTTTGTGCAAAAGCTCCTTATTGGCTATTTCCCCTACCATAAGCCCTAAATGAATTGCATTGAATTGAATGGGAATTGAATGGGGCTATGGGGTGTTGTGCTAATTAGCTTATTTCCATTGCTCAAAATTATAATTTCTTTGTATATATCCTCTCTTCATAATGTAAATAATATCCCAAGCGGCACACTTTACTACTTCTTCGTTCTGTTCACGAAACTGTTTGAACTGTTTTCCCGGATATACGATCGCCTTGGTTCCCGCTGGCCATGATTATGTTGTCCAGCAGGGGGAGTGGTTCCACCAAAATCGAGGGGCGAGATGGTTTAGGGGGCGACCGTACCGTATACGGTTGCTTCTTGGCTGCAGCTCACCGCTCCTTGGCTGCAGCTCAACCGCTCCTTGGCTGCAGCTCACCGCTCCTTGGCTGCAACTCACCGCTCCTTGGCTGCAGCTCACCGCTCCTTGGCTGCAGCTCACCGCTCCTTGGCTGCAGCTCACCGCTCCTTGGCTGCAGCTCACCTGCTCCTTGGCTGCAGCTCACCTGCTCCTTGGCTGCAGCTCACCTGCTCCTTGGCTGCAGCTCACCTGCTCCTTGGCTGCAGCTCACCGCTCCTTGGCTGCAGCTCAACCGCTCCTTGGCTGCAGCTCACCGCTCAAGCTTCTATTAAATGGATTTGGATTATGACAATGATGCTTTTAGCCTGAAATAACATAACATGCTTCCTGTGATCTTAAAGACGCTTATCTCAAGATGCTGTCTGTTCCAAACAGAGCAGAATATTTTAAGGTTAAAGGGAGAACTTTCCCTTTTCCTCCGAGGCGATGTTAATGACGTTGACCTTCTCCTCACTGCGTTGGTTTAAGATAACAAGCACGATGTGTCCCCAAATGCTGTCTGTGCCTCGTTTGCTGAGATCTCATTTAACACATTCTGACCTGAGATCAGATTCTATAAAAATGTCTTCTACATCCTGACAGTTTTCCATTCTGACCTGAGATCAGATTCTAAAAAATGTCTTCTACATCCTGACAGTTTTCCATTCTGACCTGAGATCAGATTCTATAAAAATGTCTTCTACATCCTGACAGTTTTCCATTCTGACCTGAGATCAGATTAAAAAAATGTCTTCTACATCCTGACAGTTTTCCATTCTGACCTGAGATCAGATTCTAAAAAATGTCTTCTACATCCTGACAGTTTTCCATTCTGACCTGAGATCAGATTCTACAAAATGTCTTCTACGTCAGTCGTTCTTCGATTTTTCAAAAATAGCAGACCTACAAGCTCGTAGCGCGCCACTCGGTGGCGTGCTATGAGCTTGTAGATCTGCTATTTTTAAATAGCTAAAGCATAACATGATGCCATAACACCAAAATGGGTTCCCGCCCAGAATGGGTTAACCCATTTTGACGGTCAACATTTCACCCGAGGACGATTCTACAAAGTCTCTTCTAATTCATGACAGTTTTCTGAAAAACCTCATGTTTCTACAGTATGTCAGTGGTGCTCAAAACCTGCCAAGGACCCCCAAAACGTATAGGTAATCGGCCGCCGACCCCCATCTGAAAATATGTTGTTCCCAGGGACCCCCCCCCCCCCCAGATAAGCAAAGATTTGAGTTAAAAACGTTGGCTATGAAAGAATATATATATTCAAAGATTTGAGACACAATTTCAAGATTTTTCAAAAACAATAGCAGATCTACAAGCTCGTAGCGCGGCACCAAGTGCTGCGCTACGAGCTTGTAGATCTGCTATTGTTTTTTTTCATTAGCTAAAGTATAACATAATGCTTTAAAACACCAAAAGGGGTTCCCGTTCAGAATGGGTTAACAGGCTAAACCACAAGGGGCTGCAGAAAGGCTAACTGGGCAGTGATGCGTTCTGGACAGATGGAAATGCTGCCCACAGCAGAACCATCTGGACACTGCACTGTTCTTTGGGGCTCATTCTTACATTAAGGAATTGAATCCCTTGTGGTGTTAGCATCATGTCATGCTTTAGCTATTGAAAAATAGCAGACCTACAAGCTCATAGCGCGCCACCGAGTGGCGCGCTACGAGCTTGTAGGTCTGCTATTTTTTTTTAAATCGAAGAACGACTGACATTTTTAGAATCTGATCTCAGGTCAGAATGGGGTTAATCAGACCAGTGTGTGTCCAGTGGAAACCTCCTCGTATGAATCTGATCCCAGGTCAGAATGGGTTGAGTGTGGGGTTTACCATGAGTTTATTTTACGCTGTTGTGTAGCCTAAGGGTTTTGGCATTAGCATTAATAATATGCTACGGCCAGTTGACTCTGCTCACCTGATTCTTATGCCACTGCACTTCAGACGTGGTGCACAAATCCCACTTCAGCTGTTTGTTCACCTCTTAGGGCTGATTCATACTCCTATTTTACCGCTGTTTCAGCGCTGTAGTGCCCAAATGATTTCAGCTCAGAAATTTCAGTAGCACCGAAGAGCCGACTTTAGGACGGTACGGGCTCTATAGAGCCAAATGACGTCACATTGTAGGCTCTACAGAGCCAAATGACGTCACATTGTAGGCTCTACAGAGCCAAATGACGTCACATTGTAGGCTCTACAGAGCCACATGACGTCACATTGTAGGCTCTACAGAGCCGAATGACGTCACATTGTAGGCTCTATAGAGCCAAATGACGTCACATTGTAGGCTCTATAGAGCCAAATGACGTCACATTGTAGGCTCTACAGAGCCAAATGACGTCACATTGTAGGCTCTACAGAGCCAAATGACGTCACATTGTAGTCTCTACAGAGCCAAATGACGTCACATTGTAGGCTCTATAGAGCCAAATGACGTCACATTGTAGGCTCTATAGAGCCAAATGACGTCACATTGTAGGCTCTACAGAGCCAAATGACGTCACATTGTAGGCTCTACAGAGCCAAATGACGTCACATTGTAGTCTCTACAGAGCCAAATGACGTCACATTGTAGGCTCTACAGAGCCAAATGACGTCACATTGTAGGCTCTATAGAGCCAAATGACGTCACATTGTAGGCTCTATAGAGCCAAATGACGTCACATTGTAGGCTCTACAGAGCCAAATGACGTCACATTGTAGGCTCTACAGAGCCAAATGACGTCACATTGTAGTCTCTACAGAGCCAAATGACGTCACATTGTAGGCTCTATAGAGCCAAATGACGTCACATTGTAGGCTCTACAGAGCCAAATGACGTCACATTGTAGGCTCTACAGAGCCAAATGACGTCACATTGTAGGCTCTACAGAGCCAAATGACGTCACATTGTAGGCTCTACAGAGCCAAATGACGTCACATTGTAGGCTCTATAGAGCCAAATGACGTCACATTGTAGGCTCTACAGAGCCAAATGACGTCACATTGTAGGCTCTACAGAGCCAAATGACGTCACATTGTAGGCTCTACAGAGCCAAATGACGTCACATTGTAGGCTCTACAGAGCCAAATGACGTCACATTGTAGGCTCTACAGAGCCAAATGACGTCACATTGTAGGCTCTACAGAGCCAAATGACGTCACATTGTAGGCTCTACAGAGCCAAATGACGTCACATTGTAGGCTCTACAGAGCCGAACCGACCTTTATTGGGCTCTAAAATAGGAGTATGAATCGGCCCTAAGACTTGTTTGGAAAGAGAAAACAAACCATAAGCTGTTCAAAAAGAGGAGTCCTGTGGCCATAGATGTGTTTAAATGTTTGTCAACGTATAGATATCTTATGTATGTCTGAAATTCTTTATTAGACAAAACAAGACAAAACAATACAATTCCTAGATAAACAAGAAACAAACAACAAAAAACAACAAAACAAAAACTGCAACAAAACAACATTTCACATAACATGGACATAACGTAGACATAACACATGTATCTGCTACAGTGATGATTAGTGAAAACATGAACAGGTAGTGCGTACAAATCTGCCTAAGGATTGGTCTGTATTTATGAAAAGGAAAGTGATGTGAGAGTGGGTGTATTATACCTCTCCACAGGCTCTGCAAATGTATTCTGGAGAAAGAGTAAGGAGAGATGTGACCATAGCAACTATTATCTGGGAGGTTTTTGTTGCTGTTCTTAACCAATTCTGAACGGGAACCCATTTTGGTGTTAGCATCATGTTATGCTTTAGCTATTGAAAAATAGCAGATCTACAAGCTCGTATCGCGCCACCGAGTGGCGCGCTACGAGCTTGTAGATCTGCTATTTTTTGAAAAATCGAAGAACGACTGACATTTTTTTTAGAGAATCTGATCTCAGGTCAGAATGGGGTTAATCAGACCAGTGTTTGTGTCCAGTGGAAACCTCGTATGAATCTGATCTCAGGTCAGAATGGGTTAAGAGCTGTGTAATATAGTCGATAGTTTAAATTCTGGTCTGGTTTGAATTCTGGTCATAAATATCATAAATGATTTATTCAGATCAAGTAAATTTTTATTTATGAAGCACGTGAGCACAATAATGATGACTGTACAGGATGTTCAGTGCACCTTTTTTTCCCCAAGAGTAAATACTACTGTATGTGTGTGTGTGTGTGTGTGTGTGTGTGTGTGTGTGTGTGTGTGTGTGTGTGTGTGTGTGTGTGTGTGTGTGTGTGTGTGTGTGTGTGTGTGTGTGTGTGTGTGTGTGTGTGTGTGTGTGTGTGTGTGTGTGTGTGTGTGTGTGTGTGCGTGCGCGCGCACGGTTGTAATGCACGTAACTCGACAAACCGTTCGCCCCACCGACTTCACATTCGACACACGCGTCCCACCCCCCCACAGGGAGTGCAGTGCCCGGTATCGAGTCGGTCGGACCAACGGTTCTCAAGAACCACCACAAAAGGCTCTGCCAGTGCAGGCCTAATAATCAGACTATGAAGTCCCCTCACCTGTGCAATTCCCCCCAGCCTCTGCCTCAGCCAATTGATGGCCATGGCAACTCCACACCTGCAAATTGATTAGTCAACCAGTCCACTTTGCACTCTTCAGTCACAGGCAGACAGACAGGCAGGCAGACAGACAGACAGACAGACACAGACAGATACAGAAACCTCCATATACAGTATCGGCACAAAATGGGACACAGACATATAGTTAATAGGTTCCCGCAAGTTGCATCGTTCTCAAGTAAGGCCGGTTGCCGACGGGCACGTACAGGTCTAGTCATTGTGAATGTTTTATTTATTTATTTTATTTTTCATTTGAAAAGGAGCAATAAATACTATACAAGCAAGCCTATATACAATTACAAGAACCTGCAAATGTGCACACGTATACTCCATCCATTCATCTTCCCATGCAACCATGCAGACACATTTTTTTTCGCAACATTTGCCAGGTAATAATAATAAAACTTTATTTGTATAGCACCTTTCATGACATGAAATGCAGCTCAAAGTGCTTTACAGAACAATGGAGAAAAAAAAAGAAAAGCAAGGCAACGACATTAAAAAAACAAGCAGTTACAGTGAGGACATGAAAAATAAAAAATAAAAGATCAATTAAAGGCAATGTTGTAGAGGTGGGTCTTGAGCTGAGCTTTAAAAATGTCTCCAGAGGCTGCCTGACGAAGGTACAGTGGGAGCTTGTTAAACTACAGAGGCTGCCTGACGAAGGTACAGTGGGAGCTTGTTAAACTACAGAGGCTGCCTGTCGAAGGTACAGTGGGAGTTTGTTAAACTACAGAGGCTGCCTGACGAAGGTACAGTGGGAGCTTGTTAAACTACAGAGGCTGCCTGACGAAGGTACAGTGGGAGCTTGTTAAACTACAGAGGCTGCCTGACGAAGGTACAGTGGGAGTTTGTTAAACTACAGAGGCTGCCTGACGAAGGTACAGTGGGAGTTTGTTAAACTACAGAGGCTGCCTGACGAAGGTACAGTGGGAGTTTGTTAAACTACAGAGGCTGCCTGACGAAGGTACAGTGGGAGTTTGTTAAACTACAGAGGCTGCCTGACGAAGGTACAGTGGGAGTTTGTTAAACTACAGAGGCTGCCTGACGAAGGTACAGTGGGAGTTTGTTAAACTACAGAGGCTGCCTGACGAAGGTACAGTGGGAGTTTGTTAAAATACAGAGGCTGCCTGACGAAGGTACAGTGGGAGTTTGTTAAACTACAGAGGCTGCCTGACGAAGGTACAGTGGGAGCTTGTTAAACTACAGAGGCTGCCTGACGAAGGTACAGTGGGAGCTTGTTAAACTACAGAGGCTGCCTGACGAAGGTACAGTGGGAGTTTGTTAAACTACAGAGGCTGCCTGACGAAGGTACAGTGGGAGTTTGTTAAACTACAGAGGCTGCCTGACGAAGGTACAGTGGGAGTTTGTTAAACTACAGAGGCTGCCTGACAAAGGTACAGTGGGAGTTTGTTAAACTACAGAGGCTGCCTGACGAAGGTACAGTGGGAGTTTGTTAAACTACAGAGGCTGCCTGACGAAGGTACAGTGGGAGTTTGTTAAACTACAGAGGCTGCCTGACGAAGGTACAGTGGGAGTTTGTTAAACTACAGAGGCTGCCTGACGAAGGTACAGTGGGAGTTTGTTAAACTACAGAGGCTGCCTGACGAAGGTACAGTGGGAGTTTGTTAAACTACAGAGGCTGCCTGACGAAGGTACAGTGGGAGTTTGTTAAACTACAGAGGCTGCCTGACGAAGGTACAGTGGGAGTTTGTTAAACTACAGAGGCTGCCTGACGAAGGTACAGTGGGAGTTTGTTAAACTACAGAGGCTGCCTGTCGAAGGTACAGTGGGAGTTTGTTAAACTACAGAGGCTGCCTGTCGAAGGTACAGTGGGAGTTTGTTAAACTACAGAGGCTGCCTGACGAAGGTACAGTGGGAGTTTGTTAAACTACAGAGGCTGCCTGACGAAGGTACAGTGGGAGCTTGTTAAACTACAGAGGCTGCCTGACGAAGGTACAGTGGGAGTTTGTTAAACTACAGAGGCTGCCTGACGAAGGTACAGTGGGAGTTTGTTAAACTACAGAGGCTGCCTGACGAAGGTACAGTGGGAGCTTGTTAAACTACAGAGGCTGCCTGACGAAGGTACAGTGGGAGCTTGTTAAACTACAGAGGCTGCCTGACGAAGGTACAGTGGGAGCTTGTTAAACTACAGAGGCTGCCTGACGAAGGTACAGTGGGAGTTTGTTAAACTACAGAGGCTGCCTGACGAAGGTACAGTGGGAGTTTGTTAAAATACAGAGGCTGCCTGACGAAGGTACAGTGGGAGTTTGTTAAACTACAGAGGCTGCCTGACGAAGGTACAGTGGGAGCTTGTTAAACTACAGAGGCTGCCTGACGAAGGTACAGTGGGAGCTTGTTAAACTACAGAGGCTGCCTGACGAAGGTACAGTGGGAGTTTGTTAAACTACAGAGGCTGCCTGACGAAGGTACAGTGGGAGTTTGTTAAACTACAGAGGCTGCCTGACAAAGGTACAGTGGGAGTTTGTTAAACTACAGAGGCTGCCTGACGAAGGTACAGTGGGAGTTTGTTAAACTACAGAGGCTGCCTGACGAAGGTACAGTGGGAGTTTGTTAAACTACAGAGGCTGCCTGACGAAGGTACAGTGGGAGTTTGTTAAACTACAGAGGCTGCCTGACGAAGGTACAGTGGGAGTTTGTTAAACTACAGAGGCTGCCTGACGAAGGTACAGTGGGAGTTTGTTAAACTACAGAGGCTGCCTGACGAAGGTACAGTGGGAGTTTGTTAAACTACAGAGGCTGCCTGACGAAGGTACAGTGGGAGTTTGTTAAACTACAGAGGCTGCCTGACGAAGGTACAGTGGGAGTTTGTTAAACTACAGAGGCTGCCTGACGAAGGTACAGTGGGAGTTTGTTAAACTACAGAGGCTGCCTGTCGAAGGTACAGTGGGAGTTTGTTAAACTACAGAGGCTGCCTGTCGAAGGTACAGTGGGAGTTTGTTAAACTACAGAGGCTGCCTGACGAAGGTACAGTGGGAGTTTGTTAAACTACAGAGGCTGCCTGACGAAGGTACAGTGGGAGCTTGTTAAACTACAGAGGCTGCCTGACGAAGGTACAGTGGGAGTTTGTTAAACTACAGAGGCTGCCTGACGAAGGTACAGTGGGAGTTTGTTAAACTACAGAGGCTGCCTGACGAAGGTACAGTGGGAGCTTGTTAAACTACAGAGGCTGCCTGACGAAGGTACAGTGGGAGCTTGTTAAACTACAGAGGCTGCCTGACGAAGGTACAGTGGGAGTTTGTTAAACTACAGAGGCTGCCTGACGAAGGTACAGTGGGAGTTTGTTAAACTACAGAGGCTGCCTGACGAAGGTACAGTGGGAGTTTGTTAAACTACAGAGGCTGCCTGACGAAGGTACAGTGGGAGTTTGTTAAACTACAGAGGCTGCCTGACGAAGGTACAGTGGGAGTTTGTTAAACTACAGAGGCTGCCTGACGAAGGTACAGTGGGAGTTTGTTAAACTACAGAGGCTGCCTGACGAAGGTACAGTGGGAGTTTGTTAAACTACAGAGGCTGCCTGACGAAGGTACAGTGGGAGTTTGTTAAACTACAGAGGCTGCCTGACGAAGGTACAGTGGGAGCTTGTTAAACTACAGAGGCTGCCTGACGAAGGTACAGTGGGAGCTTGTTAAACTACAGAGGCTGCCTGACGAAGGTACAGTGGGAGTTTGTTAAACTACAGAGGCTGCCTGACGAAGGTACAGTGGGAGTTTGTTAAACTACAGAGGCTGCCTGTCGAAGGTACAGTGGGAGTTTGTTAAACTACAGAGGCTGCCTGACGAAGGTACAGTGGGAGCTTGTTAAACTACAGAGGCTGCCTGTTGAAGGTACAGTGGGAGTTTGTTAAACTACAGAGGCTGCCTGACGAAGGTACAGTGGGAGCTTGTTAAACTACAGAGGCTGCCTGACGAAGGTACAGTGGGAGCTTGTTAAACTACAGAGGCTGCCTGACGAAGGTACAGTGGGAGCTTGTTAAACTACAGAGGCTGCCTGACGAAGGTACAGTGGGAGCTTGTTAAACTACAGAGGCTGCCTGACGAAGGTACAGGGGGAGCTTGTTAAACTACAGAGGCTGCCTGACGAAGGTACAGTGGGAGCTTGTTAAACTACAGAGGCTGCCTGACGAAGGTACAGTGGGAGCTTGTTAAACCACAGAGGCTGCCTGACGAAGGTACAGTGGGAGTTTGTTAAACTACAGAGGCTGCCTGACGAAGGTACAGTGGGAGTTTGTTAAACTACAGAGGCTGCCTGACGAAGGTACAGTGGGAGTTTGTTAAACTACAGAGGCTGCCTGACGAAGGTACAGTGGGAGTTTGTTAAACTACAGAGGCTGCCTGACGAAGGTACAGTGGGAGCTTGTTAAACTACAGAGGCTGCCTGACGAAGGTACAGTGGGAGCTTGTTAAACTACAGAGGCTGCCTGTCGAAGGTACAGTGGGAGTTTGTTAAACTACAGAGGCTGCCTGTCGAAGGTACAGTGGGAGTTTGTTAAACTACAGAGGCTGCCTGACGAAGGTATACAGTGGGAGCTTGTTAAACTACAGAGGCTGCCTGACGAAGGTACAGTGGGAGTTTGTTAAACTACAGAGGCTGCCTGACGAAGGTACAGTGGGAGTTTGTTAAACTACAGAGGCTGCCTGACGAAGGTACAGTGGGAGCTTGTTAAACTACAGAGGCTGCCTGACGAAGGTACAGTGGGAGCTTGTTCCATGCCGTCGGCATGTTTCGCATGTAAATGTTTCGCTACATTTGCCAGGAATACATACAGTACATACAGTTTGGTGTTTGCTTCACTCCATGATGTTTATGTCCCCTTTATCTTGCTCATATGGAGTCACGTGCGTATGTGCGTGCGTGTGTGCGTGTGTGCGTGCGTGCGTGCGTCATATCACTATCAGTTCTGTGGTTGCTAGGGAGTTGCAGTGCACTGGTTGCTATGGTACAAGGCAACAAAAACGAAAGAAAAAAATAGTGGGAAATGCATCCACTTTGTTCCACTTCTGGAAGACGTATACTGTGTGATGGAAGGAGGGAGTTTACACATGACAGTCAAAAGATGGAGACTGACAGACTTCCATAACCCATATACTGGGGCAGGAACCCCTTTTGGTGTTTTAACCCATTTTGGGTGCGGGAACCCGTTTTGGTGTTAGCATTATACGTTATGCTTTAGCTATTTAAAAATAGCAGATCTACAAGCTCGTAGCGCGCCACCGAGTGGCGCGCTACAAGCTTGTAGGTCTGCTATTTTGTTTTTGAAAAATCGAAGAACGACTGACATAGTAAACATGGCTTTTTCAGAAAACTGCCATTTTCAAACAGACATTTATATAGAATCTGATCTCAGGTCAGAATGGGTTAAGCCTTAATTCTTTAGCTATTTAAAAATAGCAGATCTACAAGCTCATATGAACTTGTATAGGTCTGCTATTTTAGAAAAATCGTGAAAATGTGGCACAAATTGGGAATGTATAATTTGTTCAGAGCGACCGGTTTTTAACTCAAATCTTTGCTTCTCGGGGGAGGGGGTCCCTGGAACAACACATTTTGAGATGGGGGTCCGCGGCCATCATTCTGGGGTTCCTTTTCCCTGAAAAAGGTTGAGCTCCACTGACATACAGTAGAAACACAGGGTTTTCAGAAAACTGTCAGGATTTAGAAGACATTTCGTAGAATGGACGTCAGGCCAACAGTAAACGCTGTTGTCCGTCTGGACCAGTATTTTGTCCATGCCATGATTTTAGTGGTTTTGGAAATGGGGTCCTGGGACCACCCCTCTTTGGTTTCCTTGGGGGGTGGGGGGACCAAATGCACCTCTAATGGGTCTCTAACCCATTCTGACCTGAGATCAGATTCTACAAAATGTCTTCTACATCCTGACAGTTTACCATTCCGACCTGAGATCAGATTCTACAAAATGTCTTCTACATCCTGACAGTTTACCATTCTGACCTGAGATCAGATTCTACAAAATGTCTTCTACATCCTGACAGTTTACCATTCTGACCTGAGATCAGATTCTACAAAATGTCTTCTACATCCTGACAGTTTACCATTCTGACCTGAGATCAGATTCTACAAAATGTCTTCTACATCCTGACAGTTTACCATTCTGACCTGAGATCAGATTCTAAAAATGTCTTCTACATCCTGACAGTTTTCTGAAAAAGCTATGTTTCTATGTCAGTGGTTCTTCGTTTTGTTTTCCAAAATAGCAGACCTACAAGCTCGTAGCGCGCCACTCGGTGGCGCGCTATGAGCTTGTAGATCTGCTCTTTTTCAATAGCTAAAGCATAACATGATGCTATAACACCAAAAGGGGTTCCCGCCCCAAAATGGGCTATAACTGAGCATGTAGAAAGATGGAATCAAATGTTCCCGGCGCAGAGGTCCGTTTGGTGTCTGGGAATACATCTTGTGCTGATTGGCAGCACAACGTGGCAGGCAGCCGCAGGCCAATTTCCCCCCATGTAGAGACCATGATATACATCTATATATATTCATATAGAGTCACAGCATAGATATGAGGCAGATAATGTCTGTGTGCGTGTCCCAGTCTCAGGCTAACACATTATGCCTGTGTGTGTGTGTGTGTGTGTGTGTGTGTGTGTGTGTGTGTGTGTGTGTGTGCACGTTTGCGTGCATGCGTCTGTGTGATGTTGTTCAAACAGAGTCCTGTGGCCATAGATGTATTTATAATTATGTGTGTACTGTACACGTAGCCATGTTATATGTATGGGTGGGCATATATGCATAAAAATGATGCTGTATACAAATCTATAGAAATCTGAGATTTCAGACTACAGCGTTAGATGGTGAGTCAGTCTGAAGCAGTGTTGTTTTTGGCAGCAAATTTCTATTTTAGTTTTAGTCAAAGTCTCTTGAATAGTTTTCACTTAGTCACATTTTAGTCGCCTGGAATGTTCTAGTGTTTAGTCTACTTTAGTCGACTAAATGTCATACGATTTTAGTCGAATAAATCTACAGTTGATTTAGTCGACTAAAATGTGTTTTGACAGGCCTTGATGTCGTTGTAATGACATATTTTTTTTTCCATGCTGAAAATAGCAGATAATATACAATCTCACATTTTCAGCATGCAACCCAGCATAAAACTGGATATCTTGTCCACTAGTCCCTTCCTAACATTTTAGTCTAGTTTTTATTTGTTGATGAAATTGTCAGTATACTTAGTCTTAATTTTAGTCATCATAGATTTGTTTTTATTTAGTTTTTATTTAGTTTTAGTCAGTGAAAAAAGGTACTTTAGTCGACGAAAACAACACTGGTCTGAAGAGGTGAGTTTTCAGACTACAGATGGAAGATGGTGAGTGAGTCTGCAGTTCTTTAGCCTTCAGATGGAAGATGGTGAGTGAGTCTGCAGTTCTTTAGCCTTCAGATGGAAGATGGTGAGTGAGTCTGCAGTTCTTTAGCCTTCAGATGGAAGATGGTGAGTGAGTCTGCAGTTCTTTAGCCTTCAGATGGAAGATGGTGAGTGAGTCTGCAGTTCTTTAGCCTTCAGATGGAAGATGGTGAGTGAGTCTGCAGTTCTTTAGCCTTCAGATGGAAGATGGTGAGTGAGTCTGCAGTTCTTTAGCCTTCAGATGGAAGATGGTGAGTGAGTCTGCAGTTCTTTAGCCTTCAGATGGAAGATGGTGAGTGAGTCTGCAGTTCTTTAGCCTTCAGATGGAAGATGGTGAGTGAGTCTGCAGTTCTTTAGCCTTTAGGTGGAAGATGGTGAGGTGAGTCTGCAGTTCTTTAGCCTTCAGGTGGTAGATGGTGAGTGAGTCTGCAGTTCTTTAGCCTTCAGATGGAAGATGGTGAGTGAGTCTGCAGTTCTTTAGCCTTTAGGTGGAAGATGGTGAGTGAGTCTGCAGTTCTTTAGCCTTCAGATGGAAGATGGTGAGTGAGTCTGCAGTTCTTTAGCCTTTAGGTGGAAGATGGTGAGTGAGTCTGCAGTTCTTTAGCCTTTAGGTGGAAGATGGTGAGGTGAGTCTGCAGTTCTTTAGCCTTCAGGTGGTAGATGGTGAGTGAGTCTGCAGTTCTTTAGCCTTCAGATGGAAGATGGTGAGTGAGTCTGCAGTTCTTTAGCCTTTATGTGGAAGATGGTGAGTGAGTCTGCAGTTCTTTAGCCTTCAGATGGAAGATGGTGAGTGAGTCTGCAGTTCTTTAGCCTTCAGGTGGTAGATGGTGAGTGAGTCTGCAGTTCTTTAGCCTTTAGGTGGAAGATGGTGAGTGAGTCTGCAGTTCTTTAGCCTTCAGGTGGAAGATGGTGAGTGAGTCTGCAGTTCTTTAGCCTTCAGATGGAAGATGGTGAGTGAGTCTGCAGTTCTTTAGCCTTCAGATGGAAGATGGTGAGTGAGTCTGCAGTTCTTTAGCCTACAGATGGAAGATGGTGAGTGAGTCTGCAGTTCTTTAGCCTTCAGATGGAAGATGGTGAGTGAGTCTGCAGTTCTTTAGCCTTCAGATGGAAGATGGTGAGTGAGTCTGCAGTTCTTTAGCCTTCAGATGGAAGATGGTGAGTGAGTCTGCAGTTCTTTAGCCTTCAGATGGAAGATGGTGAGTGAGTCTGCAGTTCTTTAGCCTTCAGGTGGTAGATGGTGAGTGAGTCTGCAGTTCTTTAGCCTTTAGGTGGAAGATGGTGAGTGAGTCTGCAGTTCTTTAGCCTTTAGGTGGAAGATGGTGAGTGAGTCT